>NC_041012.1:20672048-20972048 GCF_004193775.1 Glycine soja | reverse complement strand
ACTCATTATTATGTTGGTTGTTTACTAAACATTGTTTCTAATGCATCAAGTACTAGACACCCAACTGCTTTAGAGCAACCATAATTAAATAAGTTGGATGCATGGTATTCAAAATCAAAGCATAGGTGCCCTATGTCAATCAACATTCACCAGTGGCTTTGTCCGTCTCTCATTTCAAAATCTTAACATATAAAGCTTCTTGCCGACCTTGACCTGTCCTTGGGCTACTTAATACATTTGTACGTTGAATATAACACAAGATGACCAATCACAAATTTGGCTGTTAGAAAAATCCATATGGCTTTTACTTCTAAGTGGTACAAAGTACAAGCCAATAAAAGTTTTGAAACCAACCAGCATGCGAATTGAAACTTGTATCATAAAGGGCAACCAGTGACATTAGTAACATTTTTAGTTTAAATTCGTATATAAAGTACACAAAGTACAAACCATATACGTAGCTCTTTTTTTAAAGCATCCTGAAACCATCTTATGAACATTGCCAATATTTCTACATAATTTGTATTCAAAGAAGCATTTGAAACTAAAAAACGAAAACAAAGTTATAACTATGGAGGATGGGAGGAGGAATTTCTAGTATTTATTTCATTCGTGTGTACGATGGACATAATTTGTGAATTGCCCCTGCACATACCTTTCAAAGACAAAAACTCTTTTTCGTCCACATCGGTTAATAAAACGTTACATAAACTCAACTAATTGAATGCAATCACGGGTGGAAAATGATATATACTTGCACGAACAAATTCCTTACAAATTCCCATGCGGTCTACCGAGAAACTGAAAAGGATTTGTGAAGGTAAAGTTTGTGCATATATAATTTTTAGTTAGTATTCAGAAAAAAAAAATCATGTAAATAATATCATGTTTGTTTTTAATCTAAAATAAATAAATAATTTATTTTTAGTCTCTCATTATGTGTCAAATGTAATTCTTCTCTTTCGCAAAATTATCTATCTCCTAATCTCCATTTATGAAAATAAGATGACATAACATATTTCCACAAATGAAAGAACAAAAGGAGACAATTTACTTTTACAGGACTAAAAGTGAACATTATTTTATTTGTAAGAACTAGAAACATTTAACTTTTATTTTATAAATACTAACTAATGCTTCATTTATCATTAGTGTTTTTTTAAAGTCAAGTAGGGTAACATTTCATCACTATTATAAAATTAGTGTAAAAAACTTAAGAAGATATAATAAGAGATTTGTTCAACAAGTAAACTAAAATATGTTAGACTGTTACTAATAAAGTTTGATACAACTGGCAAATAGCTGGGTTTTTTCAACAAGTAAACTAAAATTTAAATTTTGACGATGAGTAAGGAAAAGATCCTATTATGAAAAGTCAAGCCTACATGAATAATCTATCTATACACCTTAAAAGGAGTTAATTCCCAACTGTCAAAAATGTGAATTCCATTTTATTAGATAAGAATAAATAAATGAAATTACTAAAATTAAGAAAATAAATAAATAAAAAACAAATTGTGTCAAGCTTTGTCCTGATATATGTTAAAATGAAAATTTATAGACTCCAGATTTGGACTTACGGTAAGTTTTAAATTGGTTGGAAAAAATTAAAATTGACAAAATTTAAAACAGTAGAGTTTAAACGGAATAAAATGATATAAGAAAAGGTGAAGCACTCATGTGAGATGAGAAAAGTCACGATTCTCAATGAAAGAGTGTAGATCAAGAGAACTCTTCACTCTTAAGAATGAAAATTCAAAACACGCAATAGTTGCTAATCAAATATGGGGTGTTAATTGGAAAAATGATGGAAGACCTGATCAGAATATTTTAAAAATTTACTTTCATTAAATAAATAAATAAAAAATCAAACCAATGATACACTGCCAAAATTTCTGCTCAGACAAACAGCTACATTTCTGAAAAAAAATCCGGCAACAGCTCAAAAGGGGGAAAATGTTTAACGTACACTGCAGAAAATTTTACAGGAAAATGACCAACAATAACTAGAGCCAACAATAACCTAGCAACAAACTGTGATGACTGTTCTAAAGAAGCTTCCGACAAGGTATTGTTGAAGATGAAAATAACAGCAGAGCAGAAGCACATTTTCTCAACCCCTTGCATTGAAGATATATATATCTGTTGAAATTGAAGAGCCGTTTGTCAAGCTGAAATAAAACTTCAGCACTAGTAAATGATGGATGATTCTTCACAGTTGAGCTATCTGCTGTTTCATAGACTTAAATAGCTTCAATTTTGACCCACAGATGGCAGAAAATTCCGTCAGTACTTTTAGCTTCCCAGTCATCATTTTCCTGGCAACGTCAGCAGGACTCCAAGACTTGAGAGATTGGGAGATGCGGTCACCGAGTTCCACATCATTCACAGAGGAAATGAATGTTTCTAAAATGTGAAAGACCTTCCCCGGTCCATCATTATGCCCATCTCTCCGAAGAAGCAAAAGAATGTTCTCCAGATGCTCATCTTCAGGTCTTTTGTTCCATTCAGTTATCCATTTCAAAACAACCTCTAACACATGAAATAAATGCATGACAGAATCTGTGATTGCATGAGCCAGATTCGCACTAGACTGATAAGCTGATCCGCTTTTCTTTTTCTTTTTACCAGATGGAAAACAGGATCTCAGACAAGACTGGATTACGAGTCCATGCCACGCCAAAGGTTCTGTAACTAACTGCATCAGAAGTTCCATGACACTCCAAGGAGAGCAGAGCTGAGGCTCTATAGACTTAACATTCTCTAAAATATACTTCTCCAGCATAGAATCTAAGATATTCCAAATTCGAGGCCTACATCCATTTCCGTCAGGCTGCACAAGTTCATGGGAACTCAAGCTCCATGCATTTAAAAATACAGTGAAATTCAACCAGTCAATCAAGTTGGAGTCAGAAACCTGCAACATTTTTAGAAGAGATGGATTAACTTGCTAGTAGAACCCCTGTATGATAAGATATTTTCATGTCCAAAAAATATAACTTTAACACTGCCTAAAAGTAGTTGGAACAGAGTTATCAGATGCAAATGTTTCAAAAAAATGCCCTCAAACTGCAAACCCTATAATAATATGCAAATTCATTTCTACTACAGCTCATTTTTCTATACCGTCACATATAGTTTACAGGCATCATTGTCTGTATTATTAATATAAAGAATGCCTTTCCATTTTGCTTCCTAATTCTGAAGTATCTTAGTTCATGGCAGTTATGTCAATTTAGCTCTCGATAGCAATAATTATGTAGCATCTGTATTCATGTTGGTATAACATATCTGTTTAACGGATCTCCACAAAATATTTGAACAATAGCATAAAAATTGAGCAATCATACCACACAAGAACTTTCACCATTAGAAAAACCCATGACCACTTCTATTGCTTCAGTGAGAGAAAAGCCCAAAAACTGTGCATAGCACTCCAGCAACAATTTCAGCTCTGAAGTGATGTCTGGGGTAACAGAACCATTGACCTCAACATGCTCCTTGATTGATGCTGAAGCACTTTTAATCGAAAGATAGATCATCCGTGGAAGTAGGGATTTCTTTTCAATGACTCTCTTTAGACTTGTTTCCCTATCTTTGGTCTACATCCATTAACAAACCATGCAATAAAAGGGGGAAAAGAAAAAGACCCATATAAATAGTTTAGTTTTTACTGAAACAAGAGGAATAAAACAGCCACAAATCATCAAGGACGGGATTGACCTACCAATATTTCTCTAGGATAATAAGAAATCCCTTCAAATGGCCCTAAAACAGAAGGCAACCATCCATTAAGCTTAATAGCAATCATCAAACACAGATACATTAGAAAATAATACTAGAATATAATCTGATGTCCAAACCATGACATTGGTCAGTTACACACAAAAAATACCATTGAGTCCTACCAGCTATAAGGATGCCACGTCCTATCATTTTCCAATTTGTTTGGATTTTTAAAAGCCAACATACATTCATCCATCCAACCAGACCAAACCCCATTCCCATCCAGTCTGTCCAATCACTCTAAATTGACTATCTTCAAACCAAGTTAAGAAACAACTAAAGGTATTAAGTTAAAGGATTTGTAATTGTAAACAACATCCAAGGCAGTATCCCATAAGCTTTCATTAGCTTTTCTTTAAAGTAAGAGGTCAATTTGATATTCATTTTAACTTAGACACATACTTTGAGGATTCATATTAGTTTATATATTGATGCTAATAGTCGCAAGAATACAGCATACATTGTTTCTAAGCTAGAAATATGATTGAAAAACTAACCTAAAAGGTAATTTTTCTCTGAAGTTGGTGTCCACCAGGGCCGTGACTGCAAGTCTTCATTGAAGGTCAAAGACTTTGACCCTACCTCCTTAGACAGCTCAAGGAAGTGAATACCACATTTCAAGTTTTGAAGGATACCCTGACAAAATATGAACTTGTTAAACCTACCATCAAATTAAGAGGTCATAAAATATACTACTATAGTTTCAAGTCATGAATCACCTCCTCTTCTTCAATGTTATCTGCATTCTGCTTTAGTTGTAAAATGGGTGTTTCAACTCGAGCCACTAGATACTGACTAGAGTGTTGCAACCTATCTTTGAACTGGACAAATTCAATTACCTGGAATATAACATAGCTTCAATTCAATCAACTCTATGAATGTGGTTCTTTCAACATTACATCAGAACCGACATGAATAGAAGATTATCATGCAGTGTGTACATCTTTATTTTACACTTACATGAGTAGAACCATGTCAATCAAACTATGCACTGCTTATGTTTTGAGTATGCCACTTCATTAAGAATACAACAAAACACGGTCAAATCTTGACTTCATTTCTAACAAGGTTGCGCAGAGATTAATAAAGTTAATAAAAAGTTTCTTTAATGTTTTTGACTAAATTAACCATTTTTCCCTCAGAGAATTTAGAATTCTAACAGAACTGTCTCCAGCAGTGTTATCAATAGCAGATAGCAGATTAAGGCGGCAAGCCAAAAATCTGCATATACATTCGGCATATGGCAGAAGCATAGTGGACAAGATAGAAATAATGTGTGTGTGTGTGTGTATAAATACCAAAATAACAGCAGAAATAAATTTAAAATAACAGAACTAAAAGGAAGGAACAGAATTTAAAAAAAAAAAAACAGAATAACAAGAATAAACAGAATTGAAAAAACAGGAATCAAAAAGAAAAAAAAAACAATACTCTTTTTCTGTATAAATATTAGTAAAAACAGTATTGAACAAAGCAGTACAAGTATTAAGAAATATAATTGAAAATGCATTTAAAAAAACTTGAAGCTTTGAATATGTGAGGGGAGAAACTTTTCACTCACTTGCTTAGCTTTTATTTCATTCAAATAACATATATATATACAAATAGGAGAGAGACAGCTTGACAAGCTTTGACAAGACAGTACACACTGCTGTCTTCTTCAACAAGATAAAATAGGGAAATCTACTCTAAAGATACATCTAATAATACCCATAATTATAACACTCCCCCCCTCAAGCTGGAGCATATAAATTATATGCACCAAGCTTGGAACATATAAACTGAATTCTAGGCCCCCTTAAGGATTTAGTCAAAATATCTGCAGGCTGATTATTGGAATTAATGAATTCAGTGACAATCTCTTTAGACAATAGCTTCTCCCGAATAAAGTGACAGTCAATCTCTATGTGCTTGGTTCTCTCATGGAAGACTGGATTTGAAGCAATATGAAGAGCAGCCTGATTATCACAATACAGCTTCATTTGCATCACTTTGCAGAATTTCAACTCTTCAAGAATTTGTTTGACCCACATAAGTTCACATGTAACTACAGTCATAGATCTATATTCAGCCTCTGCACTAGATCTAGCAACAACAGTTTGCTTCTTACTTTTCCAAGAAATAACATTCCCTCCCATAGAGACACAATATCCGGATGTGGATCTCCTATCCATAGGACAGCCAGCCAAATCTGCATCACAATATCCAGATACTTGTGTATTACCTTTATCTTCATAAAGTAATCCTTGACCTGGAGCTCTTTTAATGTATCTAAGAATACGCATAACAGCATTCCAATGATCAACACGAGGATTTTGCATAAATTGGCTCACCACTCCAACAACAAAGGAAATATCAGGTCATGTAATGGTGAGATAGATGAGTTTTCCCACAAGTCTTCTATATCTCTCGGGATCAGAATACATTTCACTCTAATCTGCAAGAAGCTTCAGATTCGGATCCATAGGACTATCAACAGGTCTACAATTCTGCATGCCTGTCTCCTCCAAAATGTCAAGGGCGTACTTCCTTTGAGAGATCACAATACCATCTCCTGACTGAGCCACCTCAATACCAAGGAAGTACTTCAAATATCCCAGGTCTTTGATCTGGAAATGACTAAATAAGTGCTCCTTTAGCTGAATAATCTTAGAAGCATCATTCCCTGTAATCACTATATCATCAACATATACTATCAAGTAAACACATTTTCTAGGGGATGAATGACAATAAAAAATAGAATGATCAGCCTCACTACGTTTCAACCCAAAAAGTTGAACAATATGACTGAATTTACCAAACCAAACCCGAGGGGATTGCTTCAACCTATAGAGAGATCGACGCAGCTTACAAACAAGACCATACTCCCCCTAAGCAACAAACCCAGGAGGTTGCTCCATATAAATTTCTTCCTCAAGATCACCATGAAGGAATGCATTTTTAATATCAAGCTGATGGAGAGGCCAATGACGCATGGCAGCCATAGCAAGAAAGAGACGGACAGTAGTGATCTTAGCTACCGGAGAGAAGGTGTCACAATAATCAAGGCCATATATCTGAGTATAGCCTTTAGCTACTAATCGAGCCTTAAGTCTATCAATTTCACCATTAGGCCCAACTTTAACTGCGTAGACCCATCTACAACCCACAGCCTTCTTACCAGGAGGAAAAGAAACAAGTTTCCAAGTACCACTATGTTCAAGAGCCTGCATTTCATCAATCATAGCTTGTCTCCATCCAGGATGACTAAGTGCCTCATGAATATTAGAAGGGACAAAATATGAAGATAGAGAGAAAACAAACGAAGAATATAAAGGAGACAAACGATGATAACTCAAAAAGTTATAGATAGGATGAGGATAACGAGAGGATCTAGTACCTTTTTGGATGGCAATGGGCCAATCTGAATCAGAGGAATGAGAAGTAGCAGGATCCATGGCTTGAGGATTGATTGAAGAAGGAGAAGAATCATGAGGTGAAGCTTCAAGTACTGAAGGACCAACTTGTTGTATCCTGCATTGGTTTGTGAGAAGAGGTGGAGAAGCAACTTCAGTTGGATGAGGTGGAGAGGAAGGAACCTCACTGACATCTGGATTTGAGGTATCTAGAGGACATGGAGAGGGAATGGGAAGGACATTCTGGATGGAAGAAGAATGGTCAGTAGATGATGGGTAGAATGGTGTGTCTTCAAAGAAGGTTACATCTACAGACATGTAGTATCGCCTGGTGGATGGTGAGAAGCATTTGTAACCCTTTTGAAGACGTGAATAACCTAAAAAGACACTTGATTGCGCGGATAGAAAGTTTGTCTAAACCAGGGGAGAGATCATGAACAAAACAAGTACATCCAAACACTTTAGGTGGAACATGAAATAAAAGATTATGAGGGAAAATGATTGAGTGAGGAATTTGATTCTCAAGAGAGGAGGAAGGCATTTTGTTAATTAGGAAACAAACAGTAAGCACCGCATCCCCACAATGGTATGTGGGAACATGAGAGGCTAACATTAGTGATCGTGCGATGTCAAGGAGATGACGATTTTTCCTTTCGGCGATACCATTTTGTTGTGGTGTATGGGGACATGTAGATTGATGTAGAATGTCTTTTGAAGATAACAAAGAGGAGAAATCATGAGAGAAATACTCTTTGGCATTATCACTTCTAAAAACCTGAATTGTTGTTTTAAATTGGTTTTCAATCTCATTGAGAAAGGACATGAAAATAGGAAAAAGTTCAGATCTGTCTTTCATTAAATAAACCCAAGTACATCTAGAAAATTCATCAATAAAAGTTACAGAATATCGAAAACCAAAAGAGGAAACACGACTTGGTCCCCAAATATCAGAATGAATGATAGAGAAGGCTGAATTACATCTTTGAACAGTTTGTGGAAATGAGGACCTAACATGTTTTCCTAGTTGACAAGGTTCACATTCTAAGACTCGAAGATTCTTCAGACTAGGGACCATCATTTTCAGTTTTGGTAGACTTGGGTGACCTAGATGATCATGCAAAAGTTTGGGGTTTGAAGTTGCTGAACAAGAAACAGAAAAGTTGGGCTTCAAGTAGTAAAGTCCTCGTGATTCACGTCCTTCTCCAATCAATCGACCCGTGCCATGTTCCTGGATAACAAAAGAATTAGCAGTAAAGGTTACTGAGCAATTTAATGAACGGGTTAACTGACTCAATGAAATTAAATTGTAGGGACATTGAGGAATAAACAAAACAGAATCCAACTTCAATGAGGAAGATAAAGACACGTGACCACTCCCTTGAGCTGCAACTTTGGAACCATTAGCCACAGTAACAAGATGAGGAATTTTTGGAAAAGAAATGGATGTAAAGGAAGACTTGTTACCAGAAATATGATCAGAGGCACTTGAATCAAGTATCCAAGGACTGGGACCATCAATAGATTGAGAAATACATGCTGTTGAATAACATGGTACAGAGGAAGATGAAGTCTGGCTGCTGGATTTCTCATATTTAAGCTTCAAATATTCTTGATATTCTTTATCAGAGAACTTAGACTCTGATTTTTCGGTTTCGGTCTGAGTTACCTGAGCTACTTTGTCAGGGAAGCCATGCAAGGAGTAGCAAGTCTCTTGTGTGTGGCCCATCCTCTTGCAATATGTGCATTGAGGACGTCCACCTCTCCCACCACGGCTTCCTCTACTATTACATCCTCCCCCTCTCCCAAGAGGTGCAGCCATGGCTGACGTCTCCACTACATCAGCCGGATTTTCTTCTTTCAATGCATGGGGAACACGAAGCAGCCTAGTGATGAGAGAATCCATCGATGGAACCTGATCTCCAGCTAAGACTTGATCACGAACGTGATCAAAGTCTGAATGTAAACTTCTCAAGATGAGAACCATATAGAACTTATCTAGCTTCCTATTCACTTCCTCCAACGATTCAGCCACAGGGAACCTCTTCAATTCTTCCACTGCTGCCTGAGCTTTACCTATGTGTGCAATCATATCGTGGCTGGTTTGTTTGAGAGCTGTGACCTTCATAGTGGCATCAAACAAACTCTAAATATCATTGACAAAGATTTCCCAGGCCTTTTTCCAAAAGGAGCAGCATGTTCTGAACGATCTGAGAATCTCCAAAACATCTACCTCAACTGACTGCCATAAGACAACACAGAGATGATAATCTAACTTTTCCCACTCAGGTCTTCTATCATCTGGAACTGCCTCAGCATCTTTTTCAAGATGGTCATGATGCCCTTGCCCAAGGAACCACAATTCTACTGAAGCAGATCAGGATAAGTAATTTTTCCAATTGAGCTTTGTTGTTGTGATAGTGGGAGTTCCAGAAAACGAAAGTACTGGGCCAGACGAAGCCATTTTCACTTACAGATCAAAGGAAACTAAAGTAGAGAGACAAGGAAGGCACAAGGTCACTCAACGAAGTGCCGAAACCAAAAACTAATGGTTGATATGGACTCAGGAAAGCCCGACGAGATGGCCGAAAGCAAACGCGCGCGTTTCCGACAAGGGAAGGGCGGCGCGTGGTGGTCACGCACCGGCGTTTGGCGCGTGACGGCGCGTGGGGAAGCTCCTGGCCCAGCGGTTATTTGTGCTGGGTTGCGCTCCTCGAGGCGCACAGAACTCTGTAGTCGCCGATTGAAACGGTCGGCGTACTGCGGCGGACGGTGGCGGACGGCGGCGGATACGACCCGCTCTGATACCAACTTGAAGCTTTGAATATGTGAGGGGAGAAACTTTTCACTCACTTGCTTAGCTTTTATTTCATTCAAATAACATATATATATACAAATAGGAGAGAGACAGCTTGACAAGCTTTGACAAGACAGTACACACTGCTGTCTTCTTCAACAAGATAAAATAGGGAAATTTACTCTAAAGATACATCTAATAATACCCATAATTATAACAAAAAATACTGCTCAAATAATCTAAAGAAAAAAGGAATTAAAAACATGAATGCAAAAATACATTTTTTTCTCAAAAAAAAAAACCAATACAGTATTGGATAAAAGAGAATTGAGTAAGCAGACAGTTACTCATTTGGAGACAGCCTCATGAGGGAGACTAGGAGAGGAAGAGAACCTCTGTGTGTATCTGTTCAATTTTAGGGTTTTAAACCCTTTACAAGAATAGGCTTGCAATCCCAACTTTATGCATCCATATGCTCCAAATAATTTAACTCAAAAGGAAAGTCTCTAGAAACTATAAAAAAATCCAGTATACATACTTTTGAGTAATTTCTATGTCGATATGCAAGAAATGTCAAATCCGCAGATTCTCTGAAGTGATCATCCATAAACTTCAGGTAATCCTTTAGAAGATGATTTAACTCAGTCCAAAGTGGAGATACCAACATCTGAGGCAATATGTGGTGCAAAATACTTTCCATCAAAATATTCTTGACATCCAGGGACTTGTACCTGAAGAGAAGGAAAATATGCTTTATAAAGGATCAAGAAATAGTCAAAGGAGCTGAAATGCATATACATAAACCAATCAGCATGACAGCAAGTCATACATTACGGTGATACTTTATGAAATAATGTAAAATTGATGAATTGAACTACCATACCATTCATGTGCCACCGAAAGAGCACCACAGTGGCTATACAAATGCAGCAGCAAGATCTTGTATTGTGACACATATCTGCTTAAAGACAAGAAGGATGCGTAAATTATTTTAAAGAAAAAGTTCCTGTGTCAAAAGCACCATAAGCATTTAGCTCTCAAGATCAACTGGTTGAAGCAAACCATTTAATGCTTTAAAGCCAGTAAAATAAGCGCAATATAGAATCAACATCCAAAGTAATCAAAATAAGGGCATGTTTTACCTAGTCTCTTTTCACTTAAAAGTTAAAGCTCAAAATAAGTTATATGTTTCTTTTATACAAGAAGGGCCAAAAGGCCAAAACACAGACGAGACTACCTACAGAAAGAAATCACCGCAGAATCAGCCTGCAGCTGCAACCCAACACAAGGTGGGGGGGGGGGGGGGGGGGGTATTCAAAAAACACAACCCAAAAAAAAGATTTAGCAAAATTTGCTAAAGCATCCACAATGTATTTGCTTCCCTGAAGCAATGCTGCCAAGTTATTTCCACATCAGGGGAAGGAGTTCTCCAAATAGAGTCAACCACATGTGCCACAGGATGATGAGAGCTACATCTGTTCTGTAGAAGTTGTTTGGCAATTTTTTTTGTTTTTGGCTTAAAAGAGATGTCTCAAGAAAGAGCATGGGAGACAGGAGAGAGTGGAGAACAGAGATCCAGTAGAAAGAGAAAAGAAGCCAACTTTTATTTGAAAACTCCTTCCCCAACTTTTTTAGAAAGCTACTTTCGCTTCTTTTCTTCTATAAAAATTAAGTTGCTTCATCTTTTAAGAGTTTTTCAAAGTATTTAGCCCAGCTTATCCTTTTCTAAAGATAAGAGAAGCCCCAAGAAAAGCTGGGCAAACACTATTTAAGAACACACACACCCATCCTTGTGTCAAGAATAGACTTCATTAGCATTGTCGTCTCAACCAAATAACTAAATTTAAAAATCCATTTAAGATTTAGGAAATATATAACTAGTTCATATATTTAGTTTACATTAGCGCAAAGTATGAAATGAAAATAGAATAAACTGTGTAATAACATAACAAATACAAAATCTGTGCTATTTATCACAGTATGATTATGTGAAAAAGGCCAAGAAACTGAGAAAGTCAACAATTCACTGTAAGTCTGTACCATTGGAAATGGCAACATCCATAGGTTCACAAGCCAAAAGCTTGCATGTACCTATAGCTAACCTTTGTGGTGGAAATCTCAATCCTTCTAATACAAGAAATAATATCAAAGGGAAAGACCTAATTCAGAAAAAAGTAATCCAATTAAAAAAAAAAACTGTAATACTAATTTGAGAATTGAGACAAATCCTAGAAATGTCATAAAATTGTAAATGATAAAGCTTTTTTTACACTGCTATCTTATAACAGAGTTGCAATGCTATCTTTCCTAAATTTGACAGTTCACAAATGCATAATATAATATATTAAGGTATTGTGCATTATGCAATATAATAACATATGAAGGCACAAAAAAAAAAAACTGGCCAGATATATCCCAAGAAAACAACTCAAATAAAATGTTTCCTCAACTTAATACTTTTTTTTTTGTGTGAAATTTCAAGATATAAGGCAAAACAACTATCCCTGACCTTTGTATTGCCAAGCCGAACTCCAAAACCATAATTGCCTCTACCAAATAGCCAACATTCTTGGTACGCCAGAATAACTATACAAATAATATCACAAGAGGTGAAAAGTGGTCAGAGCATTCAGCATTGTATAAATATTTAAATGTTAAAAATTAGTTGCCGTATATTTCTAAAACACGACGATGAGTAGCAATTTTACAGATCATACACAATTCTGAAGAAAGAATAAAGAATTTAAATATAGAAATAACAAGAATTCTTGTTTGGTTTTAAAATTGAGAAAACAAACAAATTCAGTTTTAAACTCCATTATCACACTTGGTTAACATTATTTAAAAAAAAAAAAAACTACAGGGTGAATAAAAGACTTATTGGGAAAAACCCAAGTCCCTCATCGGCTAGAGATAGTGTCAAGATAGTGTATTAAGTGGGGAGCAACCCTCACCCTATGAGCTAACTTTTAGGGTTGAGTTAGGCTCAAACCCACATACTAAAATGGTATCAGAGTCTATCCTAGATCCATTAACGGGCCACCCACCATATTATCCACGCACCAAGCTCAAAAGTATTCCTAGATCCATTAACGGGCCACCCACCATATTATCCACGCACCAAGCTCAAAAGTATTGGACATGAGGGCATATATTTGGGAAAACCCAAGTCCCACATCCGCTAGAGATAGTGTCAAGATAGAATATATAAGGGGGGGCAACCCTCACCCTATGAGCAAGCTTTTGGGGTTGAATTAAACCCAAACCCACATTCCAAGAAGACTCATGTTTTAAATTCAAATAAAACACACTTACAAAACAAGAAGCATTCAATAAATACATTTTCCAGGGAACAACATCAACAGAATACAATAAGGAAAACTCTTAGAAGTTAAAACCAAGTTCAATGTTTAAATTGAGCAACCAGCCTGGATTGCTCCCTACTAAAGCCATGATTAGGCTTCAACTAGAAGAAATGTCAATAAAGAAAAACAGTGAGTAATAAGAGTGGAGGATAAAATATAAATTTAAAAGGAAAAAGAAGACATAGGCAGAATTGACAAATCAACTTTCTGCCAAAAGAATTCAACACATCAAATAAGAAAAATCTGGTCCAAATTTCTGCATAGTCGACCATTGACAACCTTAACACCTAACCATTATATCTGTTTGTATGTCTCCTCACACTCCGGCACTCACTGCCCCCACCCAAAAAGACTAGGAATATATGTAGATTCACGTGTAAAAAAAAAAAAAGATAACAAGGATAGAATCCCTTTAAATTATTTTTTACCAATGTGCAATACAAGAAGAAATACATAAAGCTTAATACAACATACCTGGACCAAAATATTACATATCATTGAAAGCAGCTCCTCACCATGCATGCTTTCCTGTGGATCCAAATCTTTTGAAAGTGGAAGGTTTTTGCAATACATTTCAAACATTTGAACACAAAAGACCTCAAGATCTGAGACAAGTTTAGAAGAGTTTGTATTCATTAGATTAACAATCTATATGGAAGCAAAAGCCATGACCTACAAGCCAAGCCACGAGCTCAAATCTGGATAAGTTTATTTCCAACCTTACGAGGGAAACAAAAGAAAGAAAAAATATCGAAATAAAATAATAGAAGGGGCAGACATGGTTTAATTCATAAGGTGAGAGCTCAGACATGATTTATATCTCTCTAACAGGGCAGAGCATTGGAAATTGGAAAATCAAGAAAATTTAAAAATTCAATGCATACTCATGCAGAAATACGACACCCACCACTTGCAGAAGACATGGACATGTCCCCTAGCAATAAATGTTTAATTTTGAAAAAGCTTATAGACAGCCCAAGTGTCTTGGTTGGTGTAGCTGATAAAGACACGCTGGTTTTCATCAACTTCTCCAAGAGTTCTATCTTCTTATCAGTAGTGAGGACTTCAACAAACATCTCAACATCGGAAGTAAAGCAGGCCAAGTGACCAAACCTATGAAAATTAAGCAGAGTTCTCACTAAAACAATTGTAAAGTTGCACTTTCACAAGCATGCTTTAAAAGTAAAAGGGACCAATTTGCTAAAGTATAACTAGTACAGCTAGCTAACCTAAAGTTGAAAATCATGTTAAAACCTATTAGAAAGTAAAAAGTGGCACAGAATTGAAACATATCTTCAAATAGAATAAAAGTAATACAGACAAAAGAAACTAAAAATAGTGTTTTCACAATTATTAAACAAAGTAGGCCCTGGAATAAGTAGATGTGTGAACCCATAAACCTAGATTTTAAATTCTATTGGATTTTTTCCCATTAGCATTAGCCAATATGAAATGTCATTCCAGCCATCTCACAAAGCACTTTAAATACATGATTTTTTAGAAGGAAAATAAGAAAGAATAGGAATGATAAATTCTGTGCCATAAGGTACCAGCAAAAGTATTGCACAATGCCATCCATTAAATTGTCATCATTTCCCTTCCCACGTAAATGCTTTCTTCTTTCAATTTCTATAGTTGCCAGGTATGGACACCTTATCAAGTTATTGATGGTATCTGCTTGTAACTTCTGCACACAAGCTGATGCAATTGATATTTGACTGTCAAACTGCATTCATATAGTAGTTTGTAATTATACAAGAATCAAGTTCTGTGCTAATAATAAATGGTCCCTCTATGCATAAATTACTGTCATAAATAAAGGTTACCATAGACTAAACATTCACCTGTTCATCTGTCAAGTGTGAGACTTTGAAATTGACAAACTTTGGGGGATGAACTGGATCATTAACAACCTCATCACACCAAATGCTGTCATCTTCTAGCAAACAACCTAGGTAATGAAGGAAACTCTCCCAGTCATCTGGACTGCCAAATGATGAAACAATATCAATGGTAGAAAAAGCAGGGGAACAAAAGTATAAGACATGCAAAAAGGAAACTATGAATGAGTTTAATTCAGGAAACAAACAAGTCAAAAATCACTTCATAACTCAATTGGGAAATATATAGAGACGGGTACGGCTTAATTTATAAACTACAAGTTAATAAGTTAGATCGTAGAGTACAGCATAACATGCTTTATAAAAGCAGATAAAGAAAGAAGAATAAAGAACAGTTAGAAAGCCACACAAAAAAAAAGCAACTAAGATTCAAGGACCAAAAGATCAGTTAGCACATTTATGTGCATCACAGTTTCTGCTTTATTTGTACTATAATGGAAAATTAAGATCATGGAAATAGAAAAAATAGTAATAAAGTGTGCTTCACAGACAGTGATATAATAAGAGGTCATATCGTGGACAGCATTCAAGCTTTGGGACTTCTATAGCCTAGGTACCATAGGCATCAAGCAATTCAGACCCTGCCTTCCTAGTAGTCCATAAGTTTACAAGTAAAGACCTGGCTGAAGATAAACATTAACCTATACAAAAGCACAGAATTACCAAAAAGAAAAGGCAGCTGGAATATCTATATCAGAATTTAAGAACAGGGAAAAGAACAAAACAGAGAATAGAAAACTTATGTTATTGATTCAGAAAAGTTAGATCTAATACAGTTACAAAAGAGGTATTTATAAACCTCTAGACCTTGAAGCTAATCACAAACTAACTAACAACTAACTAACAGAATTATGTTAAACTAACTAACAACTAACTAACAGAATTCTGTTAGTGAAAGAAAAGTAGTTAGCTTATACTAACTGTCCTGCCTGCAATAACTGTTTGTAACAGTTGTTTTTATACATTCATTCTAATACCCCCGCAAACTCAAGGGGAAGGTTTTTCTAAAGAAAAATGCTTCACATTGAGTTTGTCCCTCAGTTCTTCAAATCTTGTTGAGGAAAGTGGCTTGATTAAGACATCTGTCCATTGATCTAAGGCAGGAAGATGCACAACTAAGAGTTGTTTGGCCAAAACTTGTTCTCTTACAAAAAAGACATCAATTTCCATATGCTTTGTTCTACTATGGAACACTGGATTGTGAGCTATGGACACTACACTTTGATTATCACAGTAAATCATAGGAGTTTGAAAAGAAACATGTAATTCTGTTAGAAGGGTTCAAATCCAGGTTAATTCAATAGATGTTTGGGCCAAGCTTCGATATTCAGCTTCAGTGCTGGACCTTGCTGTGACTTTCTGCTCCCTGGACCACCAGGATATCAAGTTTGAGCCAAGAAAGATAGTTGTTCCTGATGTGGAACGTCTGTCATCAATATCTGATGCCCAATCAGAAAATCAGAAAGCATAGAGTGCCATAGGTTTTGAAACAGAAGCAGGTTGAAGGAATAAACCATGAAATATAGTACCCTTGAGATATCTTAATATCCTTTTGACCACAGCCCAATGAGAATCCAATGGATTAGCCATATACTGACAAACCTTATTAACAGCATCACTAATCTCTGGTCTAGTAAGGGTAGCATACTGCAGGGCACCCACTACTGACCTATAGAGAGTGGAATCATGAAATAGATCAGCTCCATGTTTGGACAATTAGCAGTTTGTAACCATAGGAGTAGAGATAGAGTGTGCCTCAACCATTTGAGTTTTATGAAGTAGATCTCTGACATACTTGCTTTGAGACATCAAAATAGACCTGTTAGGGAGATAGTTAATCTCCAGCCCCAAGAAATAGTCCAGGTGACCCAGTTGTTTGAGAGCAAAGGCTGTATTCAATTTCGAAGTTAACTGTTGAATGAGAGAGTTAGAACTTCCTGTGATGATGATATCATCTGCATAAACTAGAATGTAGACAATGTGTTGTTGATGTCTATAAATGAACAAAGAGGGATCATACTTGCTTCCTACAAACCCAATCTGTATTAGTGTTGATCTTAACCTGTCAAACCACTGCCTTGGAGCTTGCTTTAACCCATAGAGAGCCTTGTTAAGTTTACAAACCAAGGATTTTCCTCCAACTTCAAAACCTGCAGGTTGAGTCATATAGACAGTCTCCTCAAGTAATCCATTTAGAAATGCATTGTTGACATCAAGCTGAAATAAGTCCCAGCCTTGTGAGAGAGCAAGAGTTAGAACTACTAGAATTGTAACTGGTTTTACCACACGAGAAAATGTTTCATGAAAGTTAAAGCCATGAACTTGATGAAATCCCTTAGCAACTAGTCTAGCTTTGTACCTATTGATTGAACCATCAACATTTTCTTTTATTCTAAAGACCCACTTGCATCCAATAGCTTGTCTACCAGCTGGTAATGGAACTAAATCCCAAGTTTTGTTTCTCTTGTTTTTTCTTTCTTACTAGCATTCGAACTGGTGCCATATGAAATTGTCATACAACAATTGCCATACACACTAGGAATGCCAGTAAGTTTTGTTTCTCATTAGAGCATTATACTCCTCCTGCATAGCTGCAAACCATTATGAACTTTCCAGGGCCTGCTTTACACTTTTAGGTTTAGAATGAGTAAGAAATAATGAAGGGTGCAGCCTAGGATTGTTATTCCAGATTTAGACCTAGTTTGCATAGGATGAGTGTTAACGGGAATTAGAGTTGATGCGGACACAGATTCACTATGAGACATAGTATTTGATGATTGAGGATGAGTGGGAGAGGGTGCAGTTGGTACAGATTCACTAGATGACACTGTATTGGATGATTGAGGATGAGTGGAGGTGGATTCGGATGAGGTCTGAGTTAAGGCAGTAACAGCGAAAGCAGGAGGAACAGAGGGAGCTGAAAGGGAATTGGAGGAGGGTATTTGGGAAAGTGAAGGTGTGGAGGCTGAAACAGGAGGAGATAGGTCAGGATTGAGGCTGAAATAGGAAGTAATATTCTGTGTTGAACTAGAGGAAGAGGAAAACAGATCTAAATATGAAAACCTCAACTCATTAAACAAAACATTCTTAGAAATATAATTTCTACCAGTTGAAGACAGACATTTATAGTCTTTATGTGAAGAGGACTACCCCAAGAAAACACACTCTTGAGACCTGAAATCCACTTTGAGTATGATAAGGTTTCAACAGAGGAAAGCATGCACAGCCAAATGTTTTAAGAAAGTGAAAATCAAGCTTTGTTAAAAAGAGTGACAAATGGAATAGCAAAGTTGAGTGATGCAGTGGGTAACCTATTAATCAAATAGACTGCAATGACAAAAGCATAATCCCAAAACTGTAGAGATAGAGTTGCATGATGAAGTAATGTGAGTCCTAGATCAACTATATGCCTATGCTTCCTTTCAACTACACCATTTTGATGATGAGTGTGTGGGCAAATTAACCTTTGTGAAATGCCATAGGAAGCTAATAAAGCAGAGAAGGATATGTATTCACCACGCCAATCAGATTGAACATTTTTTATTTTAGTGTTAAGTTGAAGTTCAACTGATAACTTGAAAGTTTGGAAAACAGACACAGTTTCAGCTTTGGTTTTAATAGGAAATATCCAAGTATATCATGAAAAGGTATCAATAAATGATACATAATATTTGAAACCAGAGTAGGAGGTTAAATGAGAAGGCCACCATAAATCTGTAAAGACAAGTTCTAAAGGAGAATAAACTGAAGTGGATGCATGAGAAGACAGCCTATGAGACTTTCTCACACAACAAGAGGTACAAAAATTTGAAATCACTTAATTAGATGATGAAATGTTACACTGATCAAGAACAAGCTTTAGTACATGACTATTAGGGTGTCCTAACCTAGCATGCCAAAGGTTAATAGTGCTAGGAGATGAAAAACCAGAACTAGATGTTACAGTAGACTCTTTATTAGCAGTAGAAGATGTTGTTGATAACAACTGAGGTCTGTGATCCTAGAGTTTGATGTTATTAAAAGAATAGAGACCATCAGCACCCTGAAGGAGCACTTTATTGGTCCCCTATGATTTGACAAAGCATAAGTGAGGATGAAATTCAAAGAAAACAACATTATCTTTAGCAAACTGACTGACACTTAGCAAATTTTTCAAAATGGAAGGAACATGTAATAGCTTAGTTGAAGTTTGAATTTGTGAGGAAAATGTCACTCACTAACTTCTTTTCTTTATTGCTTTCAAATAACATATATATATAGAGTACAAAAGAGAGGGAAACAGCTGTTTACACTGACACAACACAGCTGTCTCCTCAATGAAGCAAACCAATAAAACACAGACTTTTAACAAGCTTATTAAGTTTGAAAGTAATATGAGAGTCATTAGGAGACAAAAATTATGAAGAACCTGTGTTGGAAATGCTCAAACCTTCACCATTTCCTATAAAGATTTGGTTAGGTCCATCAAAATGTGTTTGATGGACAGCAGTTTGATATGCTGTGATTCACCAGTTACATGGAAACTAGCTCCAAAATCTGAAATTCATGTTGAGTTTTTTTTTTTTGAACGGCCAAAAATATAATATATTAATTTGAAGATAGAAGATACAAAGTACCAGAGGTACTATAACAGACCACAGGAGGTAGAGCCTCCTGAAACAAACCGCAATAAACAGAAGCTACCAACCCAACAAAAACCAAACAACCCATCCCAATAAGACAAACATTACTTAAAAGCTACTGCCATAGCTGAGGACCATTGGTGAAAAGGAACATGAAAATCCTTTTCCCACTAGGCTGTCTTAAATTCATGTTGAGTTAGCTTGACCATTACCCTGAGGTGTCGAATTGGTAAGCATCACACTAGGCTGGCTGGAGGACTGAGCAACTGGTTTAGAGTTAGGATTAACCCAAGTGTTTGAGGTCCTACCCGAGGCAATCGAATAAGGAATTGGTTGGAGTGTAGTTGGATCGACAAAGGTGAGTGACTCATGAGGTTGAAAATTCATATCAGAACGAAAGTGGCACACATTAGCAGTGTGACCATACTTGAGACAAATTTGACACTGGAAGTTAGCAAATCTGCCACCACCGCGGCCTCTTCCAGAACCATTGCAACCACCACCTCGATCAAACGACACATTGTGACCACCATTACCTCTGCCATAACTTCCTCTGAAACTACTAGAATCATTAGCTTTGGACAAACTTCCATATGAGTAGCCTTGAGTGTAATTAACAGACAGAGATACAAGCATTTGGGTGTCACGATTGTATCGAACCAGGCGAGTTTCATGGCCATAAAGGAAAGCCTCAATCTTTGCAATAGATGGCATACGTTTTTTGCTTTCAATCACGGAAACCACTGGTGCATAATCCGAAGGTAAACCTTCAAGAATAGCATCAACATGCTCCTCATGGCAAACCAGAACTTCAACACCGGCGAGCTCGTCGACATAGTTTATGATTTTGTGAAGGTACTCGTCCATCGTTTTCCCTTCGAGTGAGACAACACGCATTGCCATTCGCAATTGACATGCCCTAGACTTGGTGTGAAGACTGAAATGCTCGTGAATCTTCTCCCATACCTGATAGGATTGATTCGAACCTAGCATGCGAGAAAGGACAGACTTCGAGAGTGTTGACTGAAGCCAAACAAGCAATGTTTGGTCCTGCACTTCCCGGGCTTCGTATTCGAGGTTAACACAATCCATGATCCTATCATCCTCTGTGAGAAATTGAGGTGGAACAATTGGATTAACCACGAACCTTTGCAGTTTATGGGACTTGATGACTGGCTCAACATATTGTCGCCAGTGGGTTTCGATCAGGGAAATGGGTCTGTGGATGTTACTTTAGGGGTTTCTTCTTGCAAATGCGCTAGCGATATTAAACGAGGACCGCTTTCTTGCACCTAGAGGATGGGGCTTCCAAGATTTCTCGGGTGGAAGGACTAAGTCGTTCAAAGGCGCTAGCTTATAGGCCTCATTTATGCAACTCAGTACCTCAGAGTTCCTCTCATACTTCTCAATTCCATCTGCATTTTTGTGAAGTTGGTGTTCGGATGATGCTTGACAAGGAGTTTCTGTCAGATGATTGCACAAAGGTCTTCAAGATAGTAGGGTTGACAAATTCCACTGTAGAAATATCAATTGAAGTATTTGTCCTGTTTTTTGTGATATTATTCATTGCCACACCATAGTGTTCTTTACAATAGTAACATAGGCTGAAATGAAGGGCATTATGATTTTAAATTCAGTTTTCTATTCAATTTATTGAGTATGGATTGCCATTTCTCATTTTTTTCTAAAAAAAATATCAGAATTTAAGAACAGGGAAAAGAACAAAACAGAGAATAGAAAAGTGATCTTAATGATTCAGAAAAGTTAGATCTAATACAGTTACAAAAGAGGTATTTATAAACCTCTAAACCTTAAAGCTAATCACAAACTAACTAACAACTAACTAACAGAATTCTGTTAAACTAACTTACAACTAACTAACAGAATTCTGTTAGTGAAAGAAAAGTAGTTAGCTTATACTAACTGTCCTGCCTGCAATAACTGTTTGTAACAGTTATTTTTATACATTCATTCTAATAATCTATAATCATAAAAAGCTTAATTCCAAAATTCAATTTTTAGCACATTTCCACACATCTAAGATTTTGAATTTTTTGTCCAAACAAGAAGTTGGCATATCCCAGGCATACCATGACTCTAGAATTTTGTTAAAGATATCAGCAGCAGCAGTGTAGTCACCTGCCCGAGCCAGAAGTCTCCCCTGTCAACTTAAAGTCAAAGTATAAAGGTTGATAAGATAAGTCAAATAAGAAAAATATGAATAATGCTCTGAATTCCTGTTATTTTTTCTATTTAATAAAAGAATAACAATATTGGAATTAGAAGGAAAGAAGAGGATAAGAGAGAAGTAGAATCATACACAAAAACAAAAGTTTTCCAATTCCTCTGCAGGTCAAACAGGGAAAAAACTTGAAAGAAACTTTGTGAAGAGCACCACATGAAACCACGAAAAGAATTCTAGCTCAAAGCAAGTTAAATCTTCCTTTTGCTTGATTTAATTAATTTCTCTTTTAATACAGCCAAAAGGGTATGATAGACTAATTCCTCTGCAGGTCAAACAGGGAAAAAACTTGAAAGAAACTATGTGAAGAGCACCACATGAAACCACGAAAAGAATTCTAGCTCAAAGCAAGTTAAATCTTCCTTTTGCTTGATTTAATTAATTTATCATTTAATACAGCCAAAAGGGTATGATAGACTAATTCTTATGATGTGTTTTCTAGTAGAGCATACTCCTATATTTTATGTTCATTGGAAGTTCAAAGCTGCCTCTATGGTCACATATTCCATTGGACACTACTACTTTATAGGATTAATTCTAATGACATTTTGCAGTTTTGTACATTTAGCAAAGCTTTCTTTAACCCCTGATATGTATGCAATGTGTCTCTTTAATTAAGAGCTGCACATTTTTTTCTACACTCCTTGAAAAAGATGCACTTTCAATAGTGAACTATAGGGTGCATTTGATACACACCAAGGTACAGCACAAGGAGAACAGTACAGGACAACTTTTTATCCTGTGCATTGTTTGGTGAACAATGGACAGTAGAAACAAAATAAATAAATTTACTATAATACCCTTTTTTAATATTAATTATCCAAATACAATTATTATATATTATATATCATAAATATAATATATAAATATATTATATACATACATATTAATATATAATATACTATATACTATATATAACATGTGATTACGTCTGTGCATGCATGAAGAAAGTAACTGTCAAAGAGTGGTTAGATTTTGGGAGGAGGGTAGCACTATGCAATTCAAGAGGAAATATAATATGGATAAATTTGACTTTTCAACTGTATTTTTTATGGACAAAAAGTTGTTCTGTGGTTTAGCAAGTAACAAGTTTTTATCATTTTGTCTTGTCCTATACCACTTGTTTTGTGCTGCCCACAACAATTTTTACAATCAAACATGTAACAATTTTTTTTTGTTTGTGTTGTCCCTTACTTTTAAGCGAATCAAACAGACAAATAGATTGAATCCAAAACTACACTTCTGTACAAATTTTAATTTCTAAAAAGACATTTGAAAAAGAGTTTTCCTTGAAGTATCAATTTTCAAATATTAAATCATTATAATACTTCAATGGAACCTTTTCCATTAACCTTAGAAGTTGGAACATACAAATTTAATTTATTACTTGATCATGACTTTCACCAAATCAACCAATGAGCAACACCCATGTACTGATATCCCCTTAATTTAACTGGATGGCCATTTATACTCCAAACAACTAACACGAAACTCAAAAGTTAAACCATAACAAAACAGGAAAACTATGAGATAACCTGCATCCGTAGCTTATCAACTTCAATCTGCAACAGTGATCCCAATTTCCCAGAGAGAATTTCCAACGCATCCCCAAACTTAGCTTGTCGTTCCAATATAGAAATGTAGATCATAAGAGCTGCAACCAATTTTGAAAACTTAAAACATACACATGGTATGCTTAATGACATGAGAAAATCTAATGGTTAATCATAATAGATAAGAAAGAATAATTGGGTAGGAGATTCCTCTTCAACTTTGGATTTCTGTCTTTTTCATCTTTCCTCCTAACAAATTCTTCAAACCACAATTTAGTGCTCAGTTCAGGATTCCACTATTTCTTGGAATTTAAACGTTTTTGTTACTTAATGATACAGAATCCTGAGTTTGAGTTCATCTTGGGTCTTCTTCACTTTGTTATTTTATCCTCTGGTCCAGACAAATGGATTTGGTCTATTGAGCCTTCTAGGGTGTCATACTGTCATAGTGAAAATCATTCTTCCAATTTCTAAATCATTCTTGGAATACAGCTTTGCTACAACTTGATAAACCTATTTGGAAGTCTAAAGCTCCCTCTAAGGCCAAGTCCTTTATTTGAAAGGCTTAACAGAAATAATACCATACCAATGACATGTTGCAAGTCCCCCAGTCACACAAGGCTGTTTCAACTCTGATTTGTACAGTGTCACTAGCTCAGAATGACACTAATAGCTGTAGTTGTTTCTTATGGTATTCTTTATTTAGCACCTTTGGAAAAGCTAAACATTTCGGGCAATATGTAGGATATGCTTATTTGGTTGGGGTGTAATTCTGATATCTTTTAGGAAAGCTCTCTAAGTGAACAACTTATTTGAGATAGGATAAGGTGTTTGGATTCTACTTGATGTAAAGCTGATAGTTTTGTTATAGAGGTTTCCCTCATAGATATGTGTACAGACTGGGTAGCTTTGCTTCATTGATGTTTTTATATCTCTTTTGTTTGTATTTTCATTCTTTATTCTTTATTCTTTATTTCTTTAAGAGGATCTCTTTTTCTCAAATCTCTGTGTTATCTTCTCCTTTTATATAGATGAATTTATTTTTTTATCAAAATTATTTATAGCAGATAATAAAGAAATAAAATCACCTTCAGGCTCATGTAAACTATGTGAAGCAACATGTTTCTTAAGTAAGCCTTCAGCTAAAAATAAAAGTTTGTCTTCTCCACTGCCGCAAAGTACCTATCAAGAGCTCAGTTCCCATAAAATAAGTCAATAAAATATGTTTTATAGACGGAATAGTCATGAAGCCCAACACCATGAATAATTTAATATATCTGAAAGAAAAACAGAAACAGTGTCGCATTAATGAACTATAGTTGAAAACTCCACTTCACAAGGAACTTAGATGCATGGCACGGCATGTTTAAAATCAAGTTACAAAGAAGTAGTACTATGACATTTAGAAGTTTGGCTCAGAAAAGATTATAATGTTATCCAACAAATATTGATATCAACTGCAAGCTCCCAACTCAAGACCATTTAATTGTCACATTAAATCTAATGGATGAGATTGATGGTTATAGCTTCAAAGACCTTTAGTCAGATATTCTTTGCTATCCAGGCAATGTAATATGTTCATAACTGTCTCAACATTAACTTAATAGCAACTGTGTATGTTCTATGGCAAACACATTAAGCCTGACATATATATACTTGTACAGTTTCATTACGAATGTGACCAAAACTTCTGAAACCAGATCAGACTGTTGAGCTACTGCAATCATCAGCAGCTTTGATCATGGGTCTGCTGACCGACAGGCCAAATCAATTCAAGCTGCATGTAAAATATCTTCTAAAAACTAGATTATTTTCTTGCATAGGTGTTATGCATATATTTCTGGTGCAAATTAAAAATTTTATGCACTACTTCGTAATTTTTTCCCCTAGAGTTTGCATGTTCTTTGCACAATTATGTACTGGGAACTGATCAAGAAAGAAATCAAAGAATACTATCCTTTTTTAAGCAGTTTCAATGACAATTATGATGAAAAGGAAAAAAAAATCAAGAATCAAAACAATGTCCATTCTAAAATGAACCAGATAAATGAAATACACTAAAACATAGGCCAGCACAAAGTGTAAAGAAACCAACTTACTACTAATGTACTGGCAGTGTACTGACAGTCTAGCAGTGATCGCGACATTCTAAATATACTTTACTTTCTTATCTATCCATCATATCATGACATTTCACTTTCCGAATCACGTTCATTCCCTTTCAAACTGACTGAGTGTTGAAATAAACACTGCACAAGATAATGAAGGGAAAACACAAGAAATGAGGAGAACCTGTAATTGGATGCTACAAACTGCCCAAAGAAGAAACCTTTCTTTTTCTTCTCCAACCTGTTGATATTGCTTGTACATTTTGATAGCTGTCTGCCAATTAGACAATAGCAAAATGTGAAGTTGTTAAAGTAAATAAAAATATAAAATAGCATAAACAGACATTCACACAATCACAAACCTGTTGTTGCTTCACAAATGAGTACTCTCGAACATAGCAATTAAACAGCCCCATCATTAGTTCCAAGTTACTTGGGAATTTACTACAGGCATGTTCATAACACCCAGTAGCCAAATCCACTGCTCAAATACACAAACTCTAATCAACAACCAATACACACCATGCAACACACACATAACCAATGCATCAAAAGACAGTAAAACAGCCATGTTTATTGGTTAGGCTTAAATATGTCTTTAGTCCCTGTAATTTATCCAGTTTTCAATTTTAATCCTTCTCATTTTTCTTTTTAAATAATCCCTGTAATATTTATTTTTTTGGCGCCAGTCCCTGTCATTACTTAGTTGCCGTTAACAACTGCTTCAGTCACTTTATACCATTTTTAATTCAGTCCATGTAAGTATATCACATTTTTATTTAGTTCCACTCATATACCTTGTATTTTTTATTTTAGTTCCTGACTTTTTAGGCATCTCAACGTTTAAAACAGTCAAGTTACACCGCTACGGCATGGACTAACAGCCAAAATTTTGAATATTACAGGGATTGTATTAAGAAAAGTTTTTGAAAGAAATAAATCAAAAAGTGGGCATATTACTAGCACCAAAATCATATTTAAGCCTATTTGTTACTCCCTCTGGACCAAAACAGTGTTTTAGCTTCTTCTTCTTTTTTTGTTTCAAAACTATTGATGTTTTACAGATTCCAAGTCTCAATATTAATTATTTTCTTCTTCCACATATACTCCTATTCAACATGACCAAGATAATTGTGATCTATTCTATAACTACTCCCATCATAGATATGAAATGAGGATATTTTATACTAAATATAGCTTGTGAGGAGTATTAAATATATTTTTTAAGTACATTAGTGTGCATTAACCTTAAACATCAATAGTTTTGTTCCGGAGGGAGTACAAACATCAAACTAGTTAGTTGAACTAACAAAAACCATACCTTGAAGCTTTTGCCAGTTCAGTCTCTAATTTCTATTTCGATTTAAAATATTGCACACAATAACATCACAAATAGCAAAAGAAAGCAAAATAAACAAACAAAAGAAACTAACAGTGATCCAATCGCTGAAACACAATCTGCAAAGTGCTGAGAGTGAGGTCATCCATCAACAGAGATTCATTGGCGTAGAGAAGCTCCTTCGCGTTGAGCGCAACGGACAACGCTTCGTCGGGCTTCCCCATTCGCTCCAGCACGAGCGCTTTCAGAGCCTAATTGGAAAATCCGCATTCAGCAGCATAGAAAAAACAAGGCGAATTCGATATCAACGAATGTAATGAGGGTGCAAATTAGGGTTCTTACGAGTGCGTAGGGGGAATTAGGGTGCTTGGCGAGGAGCGTGGAGACGTGCTTGAGAGCGTTCTTGAACTGGCGGGAATCAATGGCGTCCCATATTGGGCGGACCTTGCGCTCGGGAATGCCGCCGGCTAAGCCGAACTTGGACGCCATTGGAATGGAATCGAAGGTTCGAGCGAGCGAAGTGTGAAAAGGAACAGAAAGAGAGAGAAGAAGAAGAAGAAGAGTGAGTGTGTCCCGAAGAGGAACAGAAAAACCTAACCTAGAAACTCAAACCGAACTGAACAAAACAGCAACGATTCTAGGCTTTTGGAATAAGGTTCAAAACTGCGCTCAAGTGGACTTGACTTTCCTATAAATAAATATATAAAATATTGGAAAATGTTTTTTTCTTTTGGCAACAAATAATCCAATAAGAAGGATAGAAAATGAAGGAAAGGAAAATTGCTTTTACCATCAACCCTATTACCCATTTTTTTTTCTCTCAGTAAATGTTAGTTTTATTACAAATATCACTAAGAAAATTATTTGTTTTAAAAAGAAAAAAAATTACCCAATCTTTAAAGTGAGAGATTTAAAAAGAAATGGAAAGGATTGTATAACTTCCTTCTATTTGATTGAAAGAAAAATAGAAAAAAATAAACTTTCAGACTCTATAATACTATCATTTTAGAAATCATTCGATATTTAACATGATTTGGAGATGATTTCTTGTGTAAAAGGAATCTTATATTACAATTTGTATAATTTAAATTATTAATTGTAAATTCAAAATATGATTGATATAAAGTATTTATTATTATGATTTTTAACTACATAAATATAAGGTCAAAAAATATTTAATATTAAATTCTAATATGTAATAGTTTATAAAAAAATAATTTTTTTAATTAAAAATAACATAATGAAATTATCTAACTTTCTTAATAAGTTAAAAATATGTCTATTTTTACTTATAATCAAAACTAAAAAATATATATTTTATCGTTTATATAAGATGAAAAACCAAATTACACCAATATAATTTTAAAATTAAAAAAATCATATCCAATCTCACCTGTTAATTCTAATTCAAACCAACGATTCTAATTAATAACTTAATGAAACATGTGACTACACTTAAAGGAGTAAATGTTGTGAATTCTAAAACCCTCTTAAATTTTTTGACACGCGACATGGTAAAAAAATCAATTTCGGCGCATTCCTATAATCGGGTCAATGGTTTCGTAGGATTTATTGCGGTGGTGACATTCTTTAGTAGAATTATTGACCTTTAAAATTGGTATTGGTTTAGAACTTAGATTTTGAGAATGAGATTTATTCACTTGAAGCATTTCAAGTTTCAACTATTGACATCGGCATCACCCCATTATTTCCACATTTATGTCAGTGTTATCTCATTGCATTGAGAAGAATTGTGTAGAAGGAGTGAAAATAAATATTCATTTGTCATTTGTGTATGGGAGAGGCTAACCGGATTTGTATCTTCTTAGTTTCGGAATATGTTTTTTGGAAACCAACATTTACTTTGGATTACTTAATCTAAAATTTTGTTTGCATAACTTTGGATTGGGTGTTTTGTAAGGGCACAATAATTTTCACTATTCCAGATTTGTCAATCCAAAATAATAAGCAGGTTTTGAAAAAAAAATTACAAACTTACCTTACCTTAAATAGTAATCCAAAAATATAATCAACTTGGGGAATGAGTGGGTGAAGAAGCTAAAACTTGCCCATGCCTTCTACCTCAAATGGCTCAAATAACAAAGTAATAAGTAAAATTCGTCTTCACAAGAATTTGGGCTATAAATGAGAAATTTATAATAATTTAAATAGAATACAAAAATTTGGAATTAAGATTAACTAAATCTAAATACAATATTCATAAAAATAAAGAAAATAAGGGAATAAATAAATAAAAAAGAAAATTAAGTAAAGAAATAAGAGGGAAAAATAAGGAAAGAAATATTGGCCTGAGGATTTCGATGAAAGTAACTCAAATTAAATAAGATTGCATAAAAATAAAGAGTAAAAAGCAAGAGGATTTGAGTTTTGGAATTTATCAAACATTTGATGTGCACACTAAACACGATTTCAAACAATGAGAACAAGTGTTGGGATTTAACTTCATGGACTTTCTAACATGCTTTCACTACAAATTTTAATTCAAATCAGCTTATATTATCATCAACCCTCAATTTTATGTCAACCTTAATCCCTTAAGGGAAGAGACCTAAATCCTGTAATTATACAATCAATCCCTTGAATTAGTATAATTAAACAATTTTCATTAAACAATTATCAAGGAGGTACACAATTAGGGAGTGAAGAAGCTCGACTTCAGTAAAAAAAAAAGGTTGAGAGGAACTTATTAAGAAAAGGTAAGGGTAATTTTGAGATTTACAAAATTATGGAGGTGCAGGTAGAAATTTATGAGATGCAGAAAGCAACGGCCCTTCACATTTGCTACTGTGGGTCTGTGGCCCAAAAGCTTGACTTATTCTAATGAACTTAAGTAAACATATTAGACCAACTTCCTCTTGCAAATTGTTATTCTCATTCCACGAATTACTATTCTCACCTCCATGTGGTTATAATTTTTCAATACCACAATTTTTTTTCCAATGGATATATGATTCCCTTGTATTGGTTACTCAATGGAATTATATCTTTGTTGGTATTAATGGGGTTGAAAATAACATAACAAAAATATGATTATGTTGGATAACCAATACAACATTATCATATTTTCGTCTTTATTTTTTTTGTTCCCCCACACTATACAACAAAAATATGAGACCGTAAAAGTAGTTAAAAAATCAGAAATATTCAATAAAATTATTTATTGAAATAGTTGAAAAATATAAAATAAAAAAATACATATTTATAAATAACAACATGGGAAACAATTTTTTATGATGTAAATTGTAGACCAAAAATATTATTCATGGGAGACAATATTTATGGGTGACAAAGTTCTTTATTCAAATATTTATTTTGAATTCGGAATCCTATAAAAATATTTTAGTTAAAAATCATATAAAATAATTTTAAATATTTTATAAATAAATATTTTTGAATTATTTATATCATGTAGTTGAATTTTTATGCTAGAAATTAATTTAAATCTAATTAGTTAATATATTTATTACAAAAAATATTCTGACTCCATGTTTAAAAACTTATGTATAAATTTTTTAACTAATATTTATATAATAAGGTTAAATATCATTTTTACATAATTATATAATAAATACTTTAATATTAATTTATTAAATATATTTCCATTACAAAATATTGCATACTCAATATCATAAATGAAATTAATTTTATTAGTGTTAAATTTTTTTACATAAATACATAATAAGATGGAAACAAATAAGAACATCAACAATGGTTTCAATTTTCATATATCTTATAGCAAATAATGATTTAACCAGCCTAAAAATCTGGATTTGGTTGAATTATTATTTTTTACTTGAATACTCTATTTTTTTTTCATTTTTAGAGGATATAAATAGCTAATTATATATGTTTGTTTTAATATAAAAATTTAATATTTTTAGAAGATGTATTTTTTTTTTGTGAAGATTGGCAAATGTATTTTAAACCTGCATAAAAATGAGAACGGCTCGTGCGAATAAACAAGTATATTGCTAGTTCATAAATAAAATGAAGACAATAAAATGTAACAAGTTGAAATAAGGAGGTATATAGGAAATAGAGTGTATAACACTTATCCTATGAGCGTTTGCTTCACAAACTAAATTATATTCCCAGGAGTATTGTTACTGGAAATGTTATTCGCATTCCTATCAACATGTTTGATAATCACTTGACATTTCTTGGAATATTTAAATTTTTTAAAATTAAAAAAATATATATATTAAAAAAATAAAATGAAATAAAGTGAAAGTGTGAAATTATTTTAGAAAATAACTTCTATTACCATGAAAATATTGAACTCTCGTCCTTTTACACATAAAAAAAAGGAGAAACTACGAGGAATATTATATATTCTTGGGAATAAATCATGTCTAAGAATAATTTTTTATAACTTGTACCAAACATGTGAATCATATATTCTTGTACCTGAAGTGACGTATTTAATTAAAATGTTAAGTTCAGACTTTTTTAAAAGTTTATTAAATTAAATAGACCAGACTTAGGCTTATTAAAAAGCCTTATAAGCCTGATATGCCGGCCTATATATATATTATTTTTTTGGTACCAATATATAATATTATTTGTTGGATACAATTAATTTTTTTTTTAAACTATCAGACTTTGATTACACATTACTGCTTCATAACTTCAATTCCTATAATCAAGTAAGACTTTAATTACAATTTAGGGTGTTAGTCATGTGCCTTTTTATATTCCTCATTATTTTTATTGGCTTTCCTTTTTCTTTAACTTTCCTATTACATTCCTACTTCATAAAATATTAAATATTTATTGTGAAGAAAATTTTTAAAAAGGCTATCAGGCCAGACCAAACTTTTAAAAAGGTCAGGTCAAGCTAAAATAAAAGCCTTTGATAGGCTATAGGCCAGGTTCAGGCTTCAAAGATTCATGTAAGTTAGGCTCAGGCCTTTCAAAGCCTGACTTGACCTATTTCCACCCCTAGGTTCAACCCAATATAAGTTCCAACAGACAGTATTAGGATGGAAAGTAGAGAATGACAATTTAACCTCAACACCATGTATTATATTTGAACCAAAATTCTAAGAATGCAAACACTGTATTGCTGGCACATACTGAACCCAGTGTTCTGTAAGCATTAATTATCATTTCTTAGAATGGCTTGCAATTTGCAAAATGTCATGGTTGATGACAAGGGTGACCGTGGTGGTGTTTCTCAAAAGCCAAAATAGAACTACCAAATATATTAGGAAATTCATACCGCGCCTGACAACTTAAAATATGTAATATAATGAAAGCATAAAAGAAAATACCTAAATTTCAATAAGGAATGTCCAGGACCCATCCATGATTACAGCAACAGCTAGTCCAGCTAATATTTCTGAATCCAGGAGCTGTTCACATAGAAACATTTCACTAGCATTTGAAACAGCCTGAAGTCCTGAATGTGACATCTTAAAAACCCCAAGCTGACCAAATAAATACAAGACCACACAGATCAAACATAACTTTTTTTCCAGATAATTAGAGAGTAAATAAGCTCAAACCAAATAAGTTTAAGCAACAAACATAATAGTCTAATACACAAGGAAGCCACTTATATATGTTGTTAAATTGAGAGATGAAGAAAGCACAAGTTAAATCCATTAAAATGTAATGTTTTAATCCTTTATACACAACATATCATTCATTGCATGTTACCATACCGCAGTTCTACAATAATACCAACTTACTAAAATAGTTACAAATATTAAATAGTTACACAAAATGAGTCATTGACGAGCGTAGGTAGACAAAATTGGGAACAACTGAAGGGTGAAAACAGACACAGACCCCTGAAGAAGCAATTGTTTGTACACACTATTAAAAATATTATATATTGCATTCAGTTAGTTTATAGAAAGTATTGATAGAAATAAAGCAATTAATATCAAGGCATACTAGATCAATAATATAATTATAGTGGCATACCTCATCAGCAGATCGAAATCGATTTTTCACAGCTCGAAGCATAGGATGAGAAGAGTACTTCTCACCCTGAGCATTAAAACAAATAGTTAGCATAGGAAAGATACAGTGGTTGACAAAGGCCAACTATAAGTATCATGAACAACATATGCAAGGTGTTACATACATACAAAACTTCCAAATTTTAGTTTAAAAATATAGCAAAACTAATTTTGAAAAGGAAATATGAAGAACCATGTCCTGCAATTGAAGTATTAAACCAAATTTCAAAATTATTTAAAATATTATAGACAGTGATACTTGTCTTGATCACTAAGAATAGAGCACTTTTTGTAGTGTAATATTATTATTGTTCACTTCATCTCATGCTTTTAGTTACTATTTATTGAGATTTTTTGGTTTTTCGTTTTTACTTGCTTTCCTAAGTCCTAACACTAATAATTGATACCTGCACAGTTGCACCTGTTATCACAAAGCTGCAAAAGCACAATTAAAAAATAAGGTTTTCTATGAAAGTAAATTGGTATTGAACAATGTACTAGTAAATAGTAATACCGCTAAAAGCATAAATTACCAGAAAATCATGTATATTTATGCTTTCCTATTTTACCCAAGGAGAATAAAGACTCGGGTTGCATCAAATGCTTTGGAGAATCCTACACTATACAAAATGAATTTGGTTACAATGTTATTTCATTTCACTTGAACAACATAATAGATTATATGAATCTGCAATAACTTTCCTCAACTAATAGCTTGACCAATATGGCCTCCTCGACCATGGAATAGAGTAACCTTTATTCCATAATCATTGTGTTAGATTTGTGAAAATGAGCTCTGATTATTGATTGGGGAATAATTCCCTATTTATACAAGTAACAAATGCAGAGTTAGTTGTACAATAAAATATTGACTTATTCTAACAGCCCTCCTCAAGCTGGATTATGGATATCAACCATATTCAGCTTGGAAAGAAGAGTGGAAAAGCTAGGAAATGGAAGAGCCTTGGTGTGAATATCAGCCAATTGATCCTTGGAGGCAATAGGCATGAGATGAATGATTCCATTTTGTACTTTCTCTCTAATTAAGTGGCAATCAATCTCTATGTGCTTGGTCCTTTCATGGAAAGTTGGATTTTGGGCAATTTTGATGGCGGATTGATTGTCGCAATATAAGTAAATTGGGAGAGATGCAGAATGATGTATATCAATAAGAAGGTACTGCAACCACTGAACTTCACATGCAATATCTGTGAGTGCTCTATACTCAGCTTCACTTGAACTTCTTGAGACTGTAAGTTGCTTCTTAGACTTCCATGAAATCAAAGAAGGACCAAGAAATACACAATAACCAGTTATAGATTTTTTGGTATCCGGACAAGCTGCCCAGTCCGAATCACTGAAGGCCGTGAGCTTAAGATCATTAGTGGAAGAGAAGAAAAGGCCTTTCCCTGGACAGCCCTTGACATACCTAAGTATATGAAGTGCTGCATAATAATGACTTTGATGAGGAGAATCAAGGTATTGGCTGAGTTTATGCACAGAAAAACACAGATCTGGCCGAGTATTGGTAAGGTAGATAAGCCTCCCAATGAGTCTTCTATAGCTTGTTGGATTAGGCAGCAGAGTATTAGCAGAAATCTCAGGTTTAAAATTAGAAATCATGGGAACCGAGGCTGGTTTGCAGCCCAAAAGACCAGCATCATCCAACAATTCAAGTGCATATTTTCTTTAAGACAACACTATGCCTGATTTTGACCGAGCAACCTCCAGGCCTAAAAAGAATTTAAGAGATCCGAGGTCCTTAATTTTGAATTTCTGATCCAAAAAGGCTTTAATAGCCACAATTTCATCCAAATTGTTCCCAGTCACGACTATGTCATCCACATAGACCAAGAGAATGGTAATCAACTTGTCTTGGGTCTTAACAAACATAGAATGATCAGAAGAAGACTGGTGGTACCCCAAAAACAGTAGTGCAGCAGTAAGTTTGGCATTCCACTGCTTGCTTGCTTGCTTCAAACCGTAAAGAGACTTTTGAAGCTTGCACACTAAACCTTCTTTAGGAGTTTTAAAACCAGGTGGCACTATCATGTAGACATCTTCAAGTAGATCACTATGCAAAAATGCGTTATTTACATCGAGTTGATGTAAAAACCAATTTCTAGCTGCTACTAAGGCAAGAACTAGTCGAACCGTTGTAAGTTTAACAACTGGAGAAAAAGTCTCACTGTAATCAACACCCTCAAGTTGCGTATATCCCTTGGCAACCAAACGAGCCTTATACCTCTCTATACTAACATCTGCTTTCCTCTTGATCTTATAAACCCATTTAGAACCAATAGGCTTTTTACCAAAAGGCAAGGCAGTAAGAGTCCTGTTTTTGTTACTCTCCAAGGCTGCAATTTCTTTGTCCATAGCATTTCTCCAACAAGCATGTTTCACAGCTTGAGTATATGTCCGAGGCTCAGGGACAGTGGACAAAGAAAGTAAATATGCAGTGTAAGGAGAAGATAAATGAGTAAAAGAGGTAAAATCTGCGAGGGGATAAGGTGTACCTGAAAGATGATGTGCACTGCCCATGGAATTAAGTACATTACATTTGTATTCATTCAGGTATTTAGGAGTAGTTTTGATTCTAGTAGAAAATCTGGTTGGGACAGGGGCTGCATTAGCTGCAGGAAAAAACAGAAGCTACAGGGATTGCATTTGAAGCTGCAGAATCAACAGGCAATGAGGCTGAAATAGGAGAAGAAGGGGCTGATACAGAGTGATCATCAATGGAGGATGATACAACAATGGGTGCCTCTGTACCAGAAGAGTTAGACTCGGTTAAGGGAATGGAAGAGATTGGAGCAGAATGGATAACATCAGAATTGATGTCAATAACAGGTAGATTGGGTGGGAAAATAGAGTCAACAGAGAAAGAAGAGGTATGGTCATGATAAGGAAAAATAGTCTCATAGAAAATAACATGTCTAGACACAAATATTTCTCTAGTATGCAAATCAAAGAGTAAGAAACCCTTGGTACCAAAGGGATGACCGAGGTATATGCATTTCTTGGCTCTAGACTGAAACTTAGTCTTATGGGCTTGAAGAGTGGAAGCAAAGCAAAGTGTACCAAAAACTCTAAGATTACTCAGATCAGGATGAGCATGGTAAACATGAAAATGAGGAGAGTGATTGTTTAAGAGTGGTGTGGGCAGCATGTTAATGATATGGACATCATGTGTTACTGAAAAAGACCAAAAACATATAAGTAGGTGAGATTGAAACATGAGAGATCTAGAATTATTAAGAATGTGTTGATGCTTTCTCTCAACTACACCCTTTTGTTGAGGAGTTTCAACACATGATGTTTGATGAATGATGCCTTTAGATTGGAAAAATGAAGGCATGGCAAACTCAAGACCATTATCATTCCTAATGATTTTAATTACTTTATGAAATTGAGTTTCAACTAAAGCAATAAAATCAATAAGATATTGTTTGGTTTCAGCTTTACTTTTCATGAGTTTAAGCCAAGTATACTTAGATTTCTCATCAACTATGGTAAGAAAGTATTTGTGACCTTGAATGGAAGGAGTGGCATAAGGCCCCCAAATGTCAACATGTATTAAATCAAATGTAGACTCAATTAATGTTGTGCTGCAATTAAAAGATAAATGCTTTTGTTTGGACAAGTGACAAGTATCACACACTTTATTGATATATGTGGGAATATTACAATGGAATTGCTGCAGAATTTTGTAACAAGAATGAGAAGGGTGACCTAGTCTATAATGCCACACATCATGAGTGGAAATATGACTAGTAGTGGTGTTTACATTGTGTAATTGAGAAACTGTCTGACAATTAAAATGCTCAGGAAGAATTAAATAGTAATTAAAGACCTTTGAATTCCTTAGCAGTACCAATAATCTTCAGGCATGTATTCATCTGCAAAAAACACAGATTATGGGTGAAGACAGCTCTACAATCAAGAGCTTTGGTGAGTTTGGTCACAGAAATGATATTCACAGAAAAATGTTCAACATAAAGAACATTGTGCAATATCAAAGAATCGGTTAGAACAATGGTGCCCTTATAGAAAGCCACAACAGTTTTTCCATTTGGCAAAGAGACAGGAACTGATTTAATGGATTGAAAAGAGGAAAACCAGTGTAGTGAACATGTAAAGTGATCTGTAGTACCAGAATCTAAAAGCCAAGGAGCTGTACCTGAAGATGGTTGAACATAGATATTGTGGGAGCTAACCAAATTTGCTGAGCTCACAACAATGGCAATAGGCTTTGCATTAGGAAGCAGAGCAATCAAATTAGCGAGTTGATCTTTGGAGAGACTAAAAAGTGCCTCAGAAACAGCAGATGAATTCAGTTCTTCAGATAAGGAAGTTGTAGCAGAAATCTGATTAACAGATGCCTTCTTGGACTTCCAACCAGGAGGATAACCATGCTTTGCAAAGCAAGTATCAACTGTATGATTGTTTCTGCCACAATGTGTGCAATGGCGAGATTGTCCTTGTTTAGAGTATCCTCTACCACGACCTGGAGAGGCAGTAGTAAATGAAGGTGCAGACTGCACAGCTAACACAGCAGTAGGAGTGGGAAGAATTGCCAAATTCATATGCCTTTCTTGTTGTGTGATGATGGAGAAAACCTTGTCAAGAGAAGGCAAGGGATCAAGCATAAGGATTTGAGACCTAGCCTAGTTATAAGGATCATTGAGGCATTGAAGGAAACACAAGACACTATCAATGTCTCGATATTTCTGCATAGCCACAACTGATTTGCATGAACCAGTGGGTGAAGACTCACATGAAGGGATCGACCTGAAATTGCAAAGTTCGTCCTAGAGAATCTTGACCTTAGTGAAGTAATTTGTGATCGAGAGATCACCTTGCTTCAAAAAATAAAGATCAGAATGTATTTGAAGAATTTGAATGTAGTCGCCTTGAGAAAACCGATTGCGCAGTGCATTCCACACATCAGAGGCTTGAGTGAGCCAAATGACGCTGGTTGCAATTTCTGGTGTCATAGAATGATTGATCCAAGATCGAATCAGGTTGCTGCATCGTTTCCATTGAGCGAAATTAGGATCGAAATCACTAGGTTTCTGAATTGTACCGTCAATAAACCCTAATTTGTTCTTCATTTCGAACACCATGGTCATCGCTTGTGCCCAGTCGTGGTAATTCGATCCATCAAGCATTGCTGTAACAATCTTGCTTGAAGGATTTTCATTAGAGTGTATGAAATAGGGATTAGAGAAATCTTGAATAGACGAAACGGTGGAAGTCACCGCGAGTGAAGGAGTAGAAGATGCGGAAGCAGAAGAAGCCATTGAAAGAATGTAATCAAAGATTCGCAGAGATCGTGAACGAAGAATTACAAGAGAAACTCAGAGAATCAAATCACGAAAGATAAAAAAACATGCCAAACACGAAAATCGTGAATCGCAAGAAAGAGAAAGTTCATCAGAGAGAGCAATTAACAACTGATACCATGTTAGATTTGTGAAAATGAGCTCTGATTATTGATTGGGGAATAATTCCCTATTTATACAAGTAACAAATGCAGAGTTACTTGTACAATAAAATATTGGCTTATTCTAACACATTGCAAGCAGCTACAACATCCTCCTGAGCTTTTTAAAGTTCCCAAGTAGCAGTAAAGCGACCAACATCTTTACCAGAATCAGAATATCCAACCATAATCTGCACATACAATTTATAATACTATTAGATGAGTTTCACATAATAGACATAACAAAAAATGAAATGACTCTAATTAAATTTATACCTCTTGATGTCCATTATGGTTCTTAATGAAGTAGAAGTAGTACCAGGTGATGAGGACGAGGAGGAAGACGATCATGGAGACAGGGTGTCAGAGGAGGCTAAGGAAGACGATGTGGAGTGTGACGGTGGCATAGTTGAAGCAGAAGTGGCTCAGGTTTCTTCGGACTCCGATCATGACGTCGTCATAGAAGTAAGGGCAGGAAAAGGCTGAGCGGTCTAGAAACTCGTGCCATGGATGGGGAGTCACTGAGGAGGTAGTGGTGGTTCCAGTAGGAGTGGCGTCAGCAAAGGTGCCATAGCCAGCGGTGGAAATGTGGGACATTTGGGGTTGTTGGTTACATCTGGAATTTGTACATTGATGGGATGCAATTTGATTGTGAATTGGGATTTTGAGATTCAGAGACCACGGAAGAATGGGGCAGGTTTCTCTCTCTCTCCCTCCCTCTCTCTCTCTCTCTCTTTAGGGCTATTTAATCAGCATTGTGAAACGACGAAGACAATGTATGTCCAAGCGCTAATCATGTTGGAGTTTTTTTAGGGTTTGTTCTTTGGAGAGTGAGGGAGTGCGTAGAAGAGTAGCTAGAGGGACACAATAAATATTAAAAATAGCAGACAATTTTTTAAGATGATTTTTGTATAACTGTTATAGAATGATTATATTTATTTACAAGAATGTCACCGCGTTTTTTCTAAAACGATTTTTTATCAACCGATGTAAAATTAATGTCTTAAAAACTCATTTTTCAAATAGTGAGAAGTAAATGTATTTTCAGGATTAATAATTCCAAATTTATATTTCCAAGAATAATATTTGTATGACTTGAAATAAATAAGTGTTGCAAATTTCGCATTTCTGGATGCCTCTATTTTTACTTTAACCAATACTACCACATATATACTCACATCACGTCTATATATCACGATAGAAAATATTTTCAACATATGCAGAACTGGTGATGAAGGCATTTAATTAATACCAATCCAATTACATATCTCCATTCAATTTGATTGTAGCCAATTGAACCGGTGCATGCACCATCGAAATATATAGATTCCTATAAGCCAATTTATCTAGGACCAAGAGCTTGTTTAATATTAGATTTTGTTGGATACTAACCCACTCGTGGATAGAAAACATATTCAAGTTATTTATTGGTCTTGCCAGTTAACATCAATGCTTAAAATTGATCTCGATCTCGATCTCCGTTGTTCTCCAAGATCCCATTCAATGTTTCGAAACATGAAGCAGTACTTACAAAATTATATTTAGATTTGGTGGTTACAATAACATCCCGAGGAAGTTGATGAGGTAAAGCTCTAGCTACTTAACATGCACAACCATGTGGAAAAGAAGATACCATACATATATAATCTAACCTATGTGATGTGACAATCGTTTAATTGACTGCAGAGAAGGGAAGAGGCTTATTGCTTTCTATTATTATTATTTTTTAATTTTAGGTTAAATGTTTTTTTTTCATGAAAAATATCGTGAGTTTTTGTTACTCTATAATATGATGCATGGGATCTTTCTGCGGCTCTATAATATGTGCTTCTTTTTTTTTTTTTTTTTTTCATTTTTTTGGTACTCTAACATAAGAAGCAGATACTTTTCATTATATCGATGTAACATATTCAGTTCAGGAGTATATACTATATACAACTCATCAACGGCATTTAATTCAGTCTTTAGGTATGGTTTTATATACAATATTAAAATTAAAAATTTTAAGGTTTGATTCTAATTAATGAGAATATGCCTAATGGGGTTGATTTCATGCAAATGTAATATATATTACATCCTCTCAAAATATATATATATATATATATATATATATATATATATATATACATATATATATATATATATATTTATTTATTTATTTATTGAGAGAGGATGTAATATATATTCAGCTATTTTCTAAGTATTATTGGTATTACATTTATAGCATTAACAAAATTGTCGTATATGTGCATGTCTATTTCAACGTATACGTGGATAATAACACGTCTTCATGCCAGGCCACTAAAGCGATTACATTTTGATTTTAGGCTTTTTAGCAAAGTAGCTTGTATGTTTACCACAAATGAAAAGCGAACTAAAAAAAATTTAACTGGTAGATCAGCATCAATGAGAAAGCCAAAGACGCAAAAGCCATTAACAACAAAGAACTTGGATCTTTGATGAAGAAAAAAAGGTCACTAATTGGTTTGATGGTCTCAAATCTCATGCAGGGTCATTTTAACGATGTTCAACCAACCATTTCAAGATTTTCGACAGTGCTGGTAATCAAGCCTTACTTTCTTCACGTATACCAAGAGATGGGCATATTTCACCAACTCTACCCAAATAATTTGGATATGGTTATTGGCATGTACGTAGTTGTTTTGTACTGTTCTAGAATGATGACTCTACTCTCCAAGAATATTGGTGCTTGCTGTTTTTACCGAGTTCTCCACTCCTTCGATCTATTAGAGGTTACCTTATTCTTAGTCTGAATTTTGTCTTCGATGTGGGTGATATACCTAAAAAGGAATTCTAATGATAAAGTCAGTATCGTATCTGATTCAGGTGTATATAGTGAGATGAAGCCGATACCAAGAAATTTACATCATTCACACATTTTGTTCAATTAACTCAATTAGACACCTTTGACAGTAAAAAATGTGATTTGAAACTAAATATCAATTTTTTATCTCCTAACTTCTTTTTAATTAGATTATAAAATTAATAGTAATCTAATTTTTTTAAGAAATTTTATCTCAATGTTATATTTTATCAAATTTTAGTTATTATATAATCAGATTTATCTCCTACCTTTCTTAAATCATAAAATCAATAGTGATTTTATCCTTTTAAATAAATTTTATCTAAATATTATATTTCATCAAATTTTAGTTATTGTATAATTAGTTTTTTTTTCTTTGTTAATATCTAATTGTTAAACTCTATTTTTTGTAACGAGGTTTTGTCTTCTGTATCTCATATAAAAGTGTTATTGGATTGATTAGAGATTATTATAATTTTCAAATTAAGAAAACACATAATAACAATCAATCATTGTAGTAATGAGTTACGAGCCTACAACATTAGCAAGATGCAAAAGTTGAAAGATATTAACATCACACAAAAGAAAAGAATTTTCAAATATGATATTTAATGTTTTAGTATATATTGAAAATAAAATTGTTGAAAAATTAGTATAAATTCAATTATTAATTTTTTTATTTTCATGGCATAAAAAAAATGTTTTATATTTTGATAGATTATTAATGTAATATTTAAGATATTGAAACTTCATACTTTAAATGTTTTGTATAAAAATTAATGAAATATAATTGATAGATGAATTTTAGTTTTTGTATTTGTCCCTCCCCACCTCTCATCCTAATCTGGGTCTGCCTGAACTTACCTTCTCCTATGTTGTCCTCTTTCTTATAATGACCATCAATACCGAGTTAGTAAGTGCCTCAATATGGTCCACTAAGGATGTGTGTGCATAGTGGTAGTCGGTTGGCGCATGTTCCGGTACAGTACATTTGATGTTTGATATATTTCCTCTGATACAAATTATAAGATCATTTTTTAAAATTTATTTTTTTTATAAGATTTTTTTTTAATTTTTAGGTGTATTAATTATTTTTTTTCTACTTAGTCTGATTTGATTATTCTATAGAAAAAGAATAAAGAAAATTTTGAAATGATAATATAAATAATTAATAAATTTTAATATAATAATTACTTTTTCTTAAGAAGCATCAATTCGTTAAAAGAATTTTATAATTAGGAATAAAGGTATTATTGTTTTTTAAGGGGATATAAGATTGACTCATAGGTTAAAAAAATAATAAAAAAAGAATGCGACGAGCGGAGGAATTAGATGTCAAAAATTTAAATTTTTTCAACTAATATTTATAACAAAACTAATAAATTAATATTTTCGAAAAAAAACATAATGTTATTTTTCATATCAGACATTGATGGATACTTTGGTTCAACATCTTTTCACAACCCTAGGTAGGAATTTAGTTTTATCCATGGTTCCTTTTGTGTTCTTACATTTTATTTGTTTATGTCCTATTTGATGACTTGTCTCTGTAAATTATCAACAAATTAGTGTAGTGTTTTTAAATTTTTAACGACATTGCAGCCATAATTTAACTAAATATTTTATAAACAAAGTGTATAGAAAAATAATTTGATTATTCCCATAAAATTTTATGGAATCCTCTTGTGCAATAAGACATACTTTAATTACCAATGTGTATTATTGCGTATAGGTAGTATCAAAACCAATAATAAAAATCTGGGGTGGGGGTTGAGGATCTGGGAGATCTTCTAAAATATATTACTAGTATTATAAATCCAAACTCTAACCCATTACGGGAAATGGTACTATGGTACACATCCTAAATTTGTCGTGTACCGAAACTGACTTGCTATCATTTGGACCTGTTCCTTTATGTCAATTTTGTCGTTTGCTTGAAAAAAAAAACTGGTTACCACGTTCACAATGATATTTAACCTTTTGATAAATAAAAAATTTACTTTATTATTCATTCACAAGTTGATATTTTACCAAAAAATCACAAATTAATACTATATATGTATGATAAATTTATTATTCTTAAACAGCTCTGATTTCATCTCTAATTATAGGATTTTCTTAAAAAAAATTGTTTATACATTTTTATAAGATTATTTTTTAATTTTTAGATGCATTAATTATTTTTTCCTACATATCTTTACCTAATTATTTTCTTCAAACATTAATGAAAAAAATAAGTGATTAGAGAAATAATAAAAAAATAATTTTAAAATAATAGTAAAAATAATTGATAAATTTAATATGATTAATTAAATTAATTAGAAACATCAATTAGTTAAAAAAATCTTATAATTATGAATGAACAGAGTATATATATTAAAAATTATATTTAACTATCACAACTTAATTTTTTTTTGCCTTCCTAATCAGTGTTTAAAAAACATTGATTGAAAAACTAATGATGGTTTTATTAAAAATTATGATAAATATACTATTAATATTTCTTTACTTTTATTTTCCTAATCATGATCAATATTGTTTTCTTTTTGTTAACAAGCTTATATGCATTTTCTTGGGTTGTTTCAAACTTTATACACTGAATCACATATAACTAAGCACAATGCACCGATGGATTTGCTTTGGCTTCCCACGTAGGAGAAAAGTGGATACCCCTCTAAGCCATTCATCATAACAAACAATGCCAGCTATTAATTGACAATTTTATAGTAGTAGTATGGCTCAAGATGAAGACCAATCATCTGAATCTCAATCCTGTACCTAGAGATGATAGTTCCTCGGGATGTTAACTTTAACTTTCACAAGTAAAAGAACATGCACTCGACTCATGAGTTGACTGATATCAGTGATATTACAATAACAGAACGAGCCTCTCGAGGTGATGGTTGTGAGCAGTTTAATATTTTAAGGTCATTAGTTAAAAAATATATATTTATTATGCAAATTATAAAAAGTATAAAAAAATGAAGAATATAATTTTGCATATTTTAATAATTTTTTATATTTTTTTAATCAATATTATAAGGACATTGATTAATGTTTATGTAATTATAAAATTACTTTATAAAGTTAAGAATATAGTTCTAATTAAGAAATAAAAAATGGAAAATTGTTAGTATTAAAATATGTCAATAATAAATTTTTACTATGATTTCTAATATATATCTTTTTAATATAAACTTTAATATATATTTTTTTTATTTTAAATCCCTTAATCAATTTCCTTAAAATATTGGTTATAGACCCTTAAGATTATGATATTTCTTTTGTACGGATACAATTACAAAGATTATTTCTAATTGTTTATTGAGACTATTTCTTTTAAAAAATCTGAAAGCATTTAAAGATGTAATGTTTCTTCTCAACCTATTTTTTTTTCTATATTCAGCAAAAAAAACAAAAAAAAATTCTATTCACGAGAAGTTAGAATTCAAGGACCTAACATTATCGTTATTTGAATCAAATAACTGTTGGTATTAAGATTATGATATGATGTGATTTTTTTAAAAAAAAAAACTAGAATGTATCTAGGATTTCTATTTGGTATGCAACCAATTTCTCTACAACTGAATCGATCCATTTTGGAGTAAAATAGTAGTACTCCGGACATTAAAATATAAATATAAGCAAAAATATTATGGTGATTAAAAAAATCTGTTTATGCCATTTAATTCTACTAATTATATTATAAAAATAAACTTTTTTCCCCTAAACATTCATTAAAATTTGATATTAAAAATAAAAGATTTATTAAAACTAAAATCACAATTAATGGAAAGACATTTTTAGAACATATCATTAAATATGATTAAAATAATTAAAATTTATTTATATTTAAATTCAAAAATATATCTTTTTACTTATATTTAAGTTCAAGTTCAAAGAGTACCTCTTGTCATGAATTTATGCTTCAATCCAAATTCATCATCAATTTTAATCAAGAGAATAAGTATGAAATATATTACTTGTGTTAACAACTTTAGTAGAAATGATCGATTATATAGACAGTATACTACTATAGTAGTAACAGGGTAGCATTAATTTTGTAGGATATTATAATAATCAAATAAATGATTATTACCCATCATTTATACATCAATACTAGTAGTTACTTATTAATTAAGCACACTTATTTAGACTTCAAGGAAGTTAAAAATAGTGTGGTTGATCAATTAATGGGGTTTCCACCTTGGCTTTAGTGTTAGAGACAGACTAAGGTCACGTTGTTCAATAATGGATTATTAGTTAGTACCTCTAATTAATTAAGCTTCTTTCTTTCTGTTAGATTCAATACTAGTGCACTAGGAATCTTGCAATGGCAAGCCTCGTGCGTTCCTTTAACTACCACAATAGTTTATGAGAGAAGCCCTTCTTTGGTTGAGGTTTTCATGCTGTTGTGGTCGGTGCCTGAAACCTAAGTGCCACGAAGCTTCATCATCTTTACAGTACTATGTGCATCATCTAGCCAGCACACCAACACCACTATCTTCCAAAATTTGCAGTTATACTTACAAATCACACGGAAAAGGATTAAGGAAAAAAGGACAGAACAAAAGTGAAATGTACATATTGGTTAAAATGTAAGATCTAGGTGACATTAAGCAATCGTAAATGTTACATTTTTTTTATATTTATGATGTAAAAGCTAGCTTTTGTATATATCCAAAAAAATGTTAGTCCAAATCGAAAGAGATTTTTCTTCTTGACCGTTTGTCTCAAGTTTGAACTTTCATCAAGAAACTAATCCTGAGATATTAATTATGGAGACAATAAAAGAGCCCAGCCAGCACATAGCTAGTTAAATACATGAATAAAACATGAGAAAGCCAGCCACATAATAGTTCAATAATATATATATATATAATTTCAGGACAGTTACAAGCATATAACAAAATATAAGAAACGAAAAATTTACATATATATTTGAAATGAAATGAGTTTGAAAAATTAATCAGAAAAAAACATCAATTTTATAAAAATTGGAATTTATATTTTTTTATAATCATATTGTTGGTGTGAAATATTTATTAATTTTGTTAATTATTAATTTTCATCAGAGAATTGGTTATCTTTAATAAAATTCTTCCTTTTCAATTCGGAATAATTAAAATTGATGATTTATTGGTAAATGAAAAAATATAAATGAATGAAAAAACACGTATTCTGATCCATTAAAACATGGGGCGACGCCGATGGAGAGAGATCTGATCACCGAATTTTGTAGACTTGACGGATCGTCTAATTTTCACACGGTTTCGACCAAAATTTTTCTGATCCATTAAAATTGAAGGAATATAATTTCTTTATTTTTAGACAAAAATTATGTAAGCATATATATATGGAGCCTATTAGTTTCATCAATCATGAGTTGTGCACATCATTACCTAATTTCTTTCATGAAAAAAGGACATACAAACATCTGTCATAAAAATAAGTTTTTTGAAGTGATAGAAATATCACATCATGGGTAGTCCCCATTCCCTCCAATTATATATATGAAACATGAAAGGTAACTAGCTTGGTACGTAGGATGAGCTAATTAATATTAATTGGCTTGGTCCACAATTTAGTTTTAACTAAAAGGAAAAAAAAATTCTTGTATTACTTATGATCAGTATGAATATAACTAGAGGATTACTGCATCAATAATTAAGTTGAATCATTGCCCAGGTTGGTGGAGAGCTAAGCAATATACTTTCGACCTATGCTTAAGGGAGTTAATTAATCATCACTAACAAACCAACATTCCTTTTAACATTGTTAACACCTATTTATGTACATATGAGTATACAAATACACCCAAAACAAGTAAAGCCACTCTAATTGATGGGTTGCTTATATTGATTCTTTAAATACAGTAACTTGAGGATTAATACTACTAAAGTAAACACGTTTTTCGTACTATTCTTCTAAAAAATGTTTATATAAGCAACTATAAACAAGGTTGCTTAATTAACTATTAAAAAATGAATTTTCTAAATTAAAATGAGAATTTTTTTGTGAATAGTAAAATGAATACTAAGTTAAAAATTTGAGTTCTATTTTGGAAATTTGGAATGAAAACTAATCTAACTCATGGGTTTAGTTGAGAAAAGAACATTGGTCTAGAAATGCAAGTGCTTAATCACTTATATATGCAGCATTTTAGTTTCGGGACACACCGCCGTACGTATTTGAAGATATGTACTTTCCCAATGCAATACGTACCTAAGTTTTTTTTATTTATATTTTAAATATTGGGGATTAATTTGAAGCCTAGCTAGCCTGAATATTATGACCTAGGGATTCTGTTGGTAAACATGGTTACCCTTAAACGCGGATTTCATAGATTAAATTAAGAAACGGTTAAGGGTCTTAACCTTATTCTCCCTTTAATTTTTTTCCATACTTTTTTTTTGTCTCTTTTATCGGTGAATGAGTTTCATGTTAGGTGCCATTATTTATCTATTTCTTCATGACCTTCGTACAGTTGATCACACTACTTCCCATGGCAGCTTCTGAATCTAAATTAATTTTTGATAAACCAAGGTCTCAGTTTACGGGAAATGATATTTTGTACTCTTCTGGTTATTTAATACTACAGAGAAATAACAATAATTTAGTGCATAAAAGTAAAGTTTTAATTAACTTCAAAACTTTTACAATTACTATATATCCCCTATTGCATGCACACATTTAATGGCTTCCCGTATATGTACATTTATTATTCTAATATATATTTCATAGATCCATAACCAATCTTGGCAAAGTTACTTATAGCAGTCACTATAGTTCTTAAAGCAACACAAGACGGCTAGTCACAACCTACACACACAAGTTAAATACATGTACAAGGAAGCCAACCCCACCATGTGAGTATATATATTCAAACCCCAAAAATTTGAAAGTCACATTTTTTTAAAGGGCACTTTCGTCAATTTGAATCAACCCAGTTCCATAATTATTAACTAAAACATCATCATCACCCAGCATTATTATTAAATCCTCCCTTTGCATTACAAGTACTACGGTTGTTGCTATATATACACAACTCCTCCTCCACCCTCTTCCCTTGTTCAAACAATTTCCCCAACATTCAAAGTTGTACTTAATCTTAGCCAAAAAGGCCTATAAAGGTATATATATACCTTCTTTTTTTTCTGATCAGGATTCAAACCCTAGATCAGTTTTAATTAGTTTCCTAGTTTTATTCATAGTGTGCAAGAATGGGAAACAGCTTAAGGTGTTGTTTGGCTTGTGTTCTTCCATGTGGAGCTCTAGACTTGATTCGAATAGTCCATTTGAATGGCTATGTGGAAGAGATTACACGTCCAATCACAGCAGGAGAGGTTCTCAAAGCAAACCCTAACCATGTTCTAAGCAAACCTAGCTCTCAAGGCGTCGTTCGCCGGATTTTGATCCTTTCACCGGAGACCGAGCTCAAGAGGGGCAGCATCTACTTCTTGATCCCGGAATCTTCGCTGCCGGAGAAGAAACGGCTAGCCGGAAAGGGAAGAAATGTTGGTGGTGATAATGATATAAAAAAGAAACCATCAACATTGAAAGGGAACAAGGGTAGTAGTGATGATGATTATTCTTCACTATCACAAGGGTGCCTCAATAAAGCCACTCACAAAGGTTCTAAAGAGAAGAAATCGTCGTGCCGGGATCGCCGGAAAGGCCGCATCGGAATATGGAGGCCTCATTTGGAGAGTATATTGGAAGATTAGTCGGTTTTTTGTGTCGCTGGCCGGTGGCCGGAATCCAACATGGCTGGAAAAAAGAAGAGGAGAAAAAGAAGAAGAAATATGTTAAATTATTGAAATATAGCAACAGGACTTTTTTTTTTGTTCCCTTTTGTTTTATAAATGTATGTGGGAATTTGATTTTGTGGATAAAAAAGTTTACCTTACTTTCAAATTGTCTTGCTGAGTTGAATTTGATAAATTCTCTTAATCTGTTTCCTTTCCAACAATAAGGTAAAAAAAAAAAGAAAGAAAAAAAAAACTTGCCAATTAAGAGTGAAGATTTCAAGTTTGTACCAAGCGATTTCCAACCTCAAGTTCATGCAAATATCATCCTTTTTCTTTATTTATGTCTGTTGATATGTATTGAAGAAAAATGAGTGTTTAACTTTAATTTGTACCCCGCAATCGGAATGCTTATCTATTTATCTTAAATGGTTTGTCCAAATGAAACTTTATTTATTTTAATTTTTTCATAAATGAAACTTTAATTTAAGAGTAGTTTCATTTTATAAGCAAAATAATTGTGGTATCCAAGTTTCTTTTTGATAGTGCTTAAAAATAAATTTTGAATGTAACCCATTATCCAACGGTTAAGCCAAGTTTAATTTCCGTTATTTAAGTGGAACATGCATGTTAGAACATATATGTCTACTAAAGGAATTTATCTATAGAAAACGAAACTAAAGAAAAAGTCTTAAGCTGACAATATTATTTCAATTATATATATAACCAATTTTGTTGGCCTAGAATGTCATTCCAACTTAATTAAGGTAATGAACAGCTGTAACAATATTAACTATTGCAACAATCTAAGAACCAATAATTAGAAAATGTACAAGTGAGCCTTTAAAAAAAAATGTACAAATGTTTTTAGTTCTCGTCAAGAAGTCAAAGGTAAAACTTGAGCATATAAAATTAAATAATCTATTTTTTAGGAAACAGGGAGGGAATTTCGGATAACAACCTTATTATAATTTTTAAGCAAAATATATATAGATTTTTCTCCAATTAAGGTTAATGATTGCAAGTCTACACTAGCTTCATCCCCAACCTTTTTTTTATAAGATTTTATGGATGAATTCATGCAATGTCAGTGGAATGAGTTGGTTTATATAACAGTAATTTAAATTTGAGAGTTTTTATATAAGATATAAGTTATATAACTTATTTTTTATTTGATTATAATTATATAAAATTATTTTAGAAACTATTAGTTAAACCATTTCTTAAAATCATTAGAAATTTGTTTTTTTATATTCTATTTTATTCAAAAGATTTAAAAACAATTTTTTTTTATAAAAAAAAGTTGAAACAAATCACCTGATCAATTAACTTTGAACCTGGTCTATTTGAATATAAGTCTAGAAGTGCTCCTAAGAGTTCTTTTATTAAAAAAAAAATTATATTTTCAATAAAAAAAACTCTCATAAATTACTTATGATTTGTATCCAAAGATACTCTTATTGTTAGGTGTATTATATTTTAAGAATTTAACAAAAAAACGTTAACAATATTAATACTTTTTACATGATTATTAATTTTATATTGTTATGTAGGCTAAGATATTATTAACTTTGGAAATAATTACTGATAAAATCATTTTTAATACTATGATTTTAATTGGTTAATAGTTTAAAACTTTGCACACTTACAAATTAATCATATTTCCAATGTTTGTTAACATCTATAAAAAAAAAAAACTCAATTAGAGTCGATCACTTGTGAATCATAAACAATTAATGAGTGTATCTGTGACTAATTAAGTGGTTAAAATAAATACTTAGTCTTTAATTAAGGTTTGAGTTAAATATATTTTTAGTTTTCTAAATTAAAAATAATATTTTTGAATTCCTTAAATTTTTAAAATATTTTTTTAATTAGTCTCTTGTAGTAAAAAAAAACCACACCTTAAATCCTGCATTCAAACTACAAAAATCAGGCAGGAGAGAATAAAAAAATATTTCACAAATATGAGGGACTAAAAAAATATAAATTTTAATTGAAAGATTAAAAAAGACATACCATCAAATTTATGTCACTAAAAATATAATTAAACCTTAATATTTTGACACGCCTTAAATTTTAGTTAGCACTGTTTTTGTTTTTATTTTTATTTTTATTGTAATCTTTTATAGTCTCGCTGATTCAGTTTCGGTCCTTTATTAAGTGTAGGGATGAATATGTAATGAAAAATAGAGATCTATTAAAATTACTAAGAGTAAACTTTAAATGAGTGAAAAATAATATATACTAATGTTATACAGATGGGGTTAATTAATTGTTTTTTTTATAAAAAAAAAAACTATAGGAATCAATATAAAAAAGAATAACATTACTTACACGCTTCAATATTTTAGAAAGTCCATTAACATCCTTCATTTGTTATTATCTCTCTTCTTGTTGCATCAATACTTATTACATTTCTCTCTCTTTTTCTATTATTTTTCTCTCTTTAAATGTATTTTATCATATGGGTCTTCAAGAAACATTTCCCTATAAAATAAGGGACCAAATTAATTTAAATGAAGTGAAACTATATATGGACTAACTGTTTATATAGTTTCCTTAAAAAAAATTTATATATAGTTTAACTCCTTTTGCGTTATTACTCTCATATCTAAATATAAAATTGCTGAGCAACTTGTGCTTTTATATTAAACAAGAAAATAAATATAAAAAAAAACTGGAAGAAAATGTTGAAATAAATTTCGGGTTGATGAATGAGTATGACTACTCACTAGAAGAGTGACGATATTTATTTAGTTATAAAATCAGAAACCATTTTGGCAAGAAATTAAGTAGATATAGATATATATTATAGAAACATTAATAGAAAGAGAAAAAATTAAGGTGGGGCTTGATCTTTTGTATGAGAAATATCATACATATAGGTTATATTGAATAAAATATTTCAACTAATTTTTTTATACAATTTTATATATTTTTTAATTATTTTAATAAATTATTATTTTTTAATTTTAACTAATTTTTTCAACTAATTTTATCCAACATAACCCAAAATACATAATTTCAAAATTAAAGTAAACGTGGGTAGCTTATCTTGTTGTCTTTCAAACACCCAAGTTCTCAAATAGCGACATCTCCACGCTACATACATTCGTAAAGAAACAAAAGCTAACAAGCTGGCATATCTTCCTTAACTTATTTCTCATTAATTACTCAGTTCTTCACACGGATTCTCCTTTCTCTCTCTCTCTCTCTCTCTCATGCTAATACTATTAGACATTTCTTTACATGCACATCCCTTTGCCAGTCCAACTCATTCACACACACATATATATATTATACTAATTCGTTTGGACCCTTAATTATGCCTACTTTGGCTTCACTCCACTGTGTAGATCGATCGACATCTGTTTTGGTGAACCTGAACTAAAATTAACTGATTGTTGTTAGTTTACTTTTTTCGAAATCAACTAGTTTAAATTTTGGTTTTAACCACTAAAATATAGGATTGATTCGGAAGCCCTTCTTAATTACAAGGCAAAATGTTGCCGATTTCAATAAGAAATTACAGAGGTAAATTTATCTGAGACTATAGGAATATTAACTAACTGTAAAAAATACGGACACTAGTTTAAGATTATATATATGTCTTTTAATTAATCTTAAGCAAGGAAAATTTAATGAATCTTGGTTAGAGTATCCATAATATATATGATTTCTTAAATAAGTTATTTATCTTAACTTTGTAAGCCTATAATATCATATAGATTTAAATATTTTATACAAAAATTTACTTTAATATTATGGTTGTTAAATTTCACTTATTTTTTGGATCTTACAACAAGTTAATTTCTCTCTTTACTATTAAAAAATTGTCTTTTCACGTCGCGATATCTACGTCGGTTACCAAAAACAAATGTAGTACATAGTACGATGACAATTTTGTAATTAAGTTCAACTATATTACGCCGTTAACGACGGTTTTTATAAAACCGCCTTTGATGTTAACGTTACTAAGGCGGTTTTGTAAAAACCGTCTTTGATCCCAAAGGTCTTTTAAAATTATTTTATTTATTTTCTCTTTCATTAATTCACAACAACAACATGATGAACCTAAAGCTAATTAAAAAGCTTCGAGAAATGGGATGCACCTGAGGAGAACCACAGAGAAGGACGCAGAGGAAGATTGAAGTTCTTTTCGGAGATAATAAACCAAGAAGCACAACAACCACACCCTGGAGAAGGGAACGCTCCAGAGAAGAACCCTCACTGTGTCGTCGTGGTGTTGTCAGAGAAGGACGCAGGGGGGCGTCAATTTCTTTTGTCGTTGTGGTGTTGTCAGAGAAGAAGCCCGTCGAGGCCGCGCGACACAGAGTGGAGAAGACCATGAAGCGGTAACCTCTCTCTCTATTTTCCCCCTTTTCACTTCTACTTAGGGTTAGGTTTCTCTCTCTCTCTCTCTCTCTTCAATTCTTTAGGTTTTTCTTTATGTTTCTTCCTTTTCATTCAATTTTTAGGGGTTGTGTAACTGTAATTGCAGAAAATTGTTGCAGAAAATTGGTTCACAATGGGCATTAGTATTATGTGATGTTAAAAAAATGTGTGACACGGTATAGTGTTTATGCCGTCTACTTCTCTTATTTTCTCTATCTTTATCTTTCGAGGAGGAGTCGATGGTGGCCGAGCACGGTAGCGTGAGCAACGATAGTGATGGCGACTACGACGATGATGATGAATTGGACGAGGTGTTCAGCTTCGGGACGTCGTTTGTGGACGTTGTCGCTGTCGATTGGCTCTCGCAGAAGGTGTCGAGGGGCGTGCATATTAGGTTTTTGATTTTCCTTTTGTTTTTTAAAATGGATAATTAGATTTTTTTATTGGTGATTGTGAATATCTTCTTTCTTATGTGTGTTAAATTGGTGAAGAAAATAATAATAACAAGTTCCGGGTGTGTTTAATTGGTTCGTTCAAATCTTCCTTGTTTGAACATTTTTTTCATGCGTAACCATAACATTTTTAGGAAACCACCAATGCAATATATATGCTTTTCTGTTCTTAATATTGAAAAGAAAAGAGAAAAGTAACCGTAGAAAAAGAAATTAAAGTGCAATTAATTGCAGTTCACTGTGTTACACCAAGTGAATAAATTCAATTTCACCCCCTTCCCCCCTAACATTCCTGATGACCCTACGAAAATCTCTCAAATTTATCTAAACAATATAACGTGTACACAAGCTTCCCATTAATACCTACTTCTCTTTGAGTTTGTCTTGCATTTCATGTTAATAGTTGGCTGTCCTTTTTATGCATATTATGGTGTTATGTGAGTTTGTCTATCAATTAATTCCAGTGCTATTTTTTTCTTCTCTATGTATAATTTATATTAATTGGTGCTTGCTATTTGAAATAACACAGACTTGGTGATTAAGGTCATTCTCTGATGTTGATAATAGCCCAGCATCTTTGCTGGCTGTTAGTGGCAACAACAATGTACATGCTTTATATGACTTTTTACTAAATTACAGGTGACTAACCTTTTAAATTCTTTATAGCTTCCTTTCCAGGTTTTTTAATTGAGACTTTGGCATGTTTTGGTAAATAAGTTAACTAAGCATTTATTCTTAGGAAGGTCATCGGTCACATTCATTGTCCTAAATTAAATCAGACTTATTTGATGTTTACTCTTATATTTTCAATCATGTGTTGCTAACTAATGTTTTTTTGTCTGCACTCTGCAGATTTCTGTTGACCTCACTGTCTAGTGTGGACGTACCTGTCTTATGCTCTCCTGTGCCATTTCAAAATTCTGCTTTGTCTTCCTGACGTATGTCCTTGGCTTCATTTTCTTTCCATTTAATTTCTCATGTTCTTTGATTTTGTAATTTGTCAATTTAAGTTGATTATTGAACCTTTTTATTCTTTTTTTGGAGAATTTTTCCTTTATGAAAACTCTGACTAAATGGTTAATCTAGCTGTGTGTTAATTGAAAGCTACTAGCTATATGTGATTTTCCATTGTTGGGCTTATGGTAGCGTATAGAGCAAAGTTAAGACTATGAAGAATGGATACTAAAATTGGATAAGTTTCTCATGTCCTTTATTATTGATTTCATCTATATTTATAGAGTAACAAACTTTGTTTTATGCTAAATCTGTTATAACATAATTTCAATTTGGAAAATACCAACTAAACTGAACACGTGATGGAATTGCTCAAAACAGAATCATGGCAGAGTAGTGGAAGTGTGAATCTCATTTGTTGAGTGCTGCTTCCCTCACACGTAGTCACTCAGGGTAATTGGGCTTGTTTACATTTCTCTTTGGCCTGTTAATGCTATTGTTGTTGTTCTCTGTCTCTGAGTCTATATATTTTGTTGTTGCTATCAGCTTACCCCAAAATTTATGCCTATTTTATACAAGGGTGATAAATATCCACATCAAAACAATGCTAAGGTAATTTAAAGCAAATTTCCTTGTTGCAACAATTATCACCTCTAGAAAATAACATCTAAAAAATTATAAACTAATAATTGTTTAGGAAGGACCTACCATTTTTTAAAGTTTTTATTTGTTTTAGTACTCGAGTAATAATTTTTTTTAATCTAAGGTATGTTGCTTGCCCAGAAACCAATAACTAATCCAAGTTTTAGTATTTTGACTTAAAGAGTAGTGCACAATATTAGTATTTTTTAAATTGATGTTGATTACTATGGTGTATGTGCTTGATCGAGACTTCGAGCGTTGCTGTTCGAGAATTCAATTACTTTTTTTGATGCTTAATTCTATCTTGTTGATGGAAATTTCTTAATACCCTTACCTGCGAGAAATCTTCCAAGCAATTTTTTGTTTGTTTATTTCCTTATTGCAAAATGGTGATTATGAGTAGAATTTCATGCTAAAAGAAAAATTCTAAATCATTCATTATTTTTTGGAATTTTTTAAGATATTGTTTGATTTTTTTATTATAATTTTTTAAGTATGATATTAGACTGCTTATTAGTCTATCAAATGAGTCTTAGTACGTGGAAAAATTATAAATCTTTGATACTGGATTTAATTCTTATCAATAAATAAAGACTGATTATTAGTGGTTAGAATATTTAAGATTCCATTAAAGATCCAATATTACAGTGGTTACAATAAATTAGTAAATTTAAAAAATATTTTAAAATATAATTAAATTATAAATTATTTGACCAAGTGTTTATACCTTTTGTATAAAACCTATAATTAATATATATATTTTAAATGTAGTAACTTCTTTTTTTATTCATTTGCTCTTCAATATGTAGCAAGGGTGCAGAAAAATATTTCAAGCATGGATCGCATCTAAAATGGCCTGAAGGAGCTGTTTCAAGGGAGAGCATTAGTGCAGTGAAGAAACTTGGTCATCTTAAGGTTTGTTGTGTTTCCTACTGTCTTGCCAGTAATTGCTGGATTTGAATCTTCAATTAATTAGTGTACTCCAGTGTGTGTGTGTGTATTAATTTTGTTAATTGTAATGACCCATAATTATTCTTAATGTAGGATATTGTATCACGAAATGTGGACTCTTCAAGGCAAAGCGTACAAATTAAATAAGTGAAAAAGTATTTTTCTTAATGAAGATTTTTTTAACACTATTTTTAGAGAAATATTTAATCTATTTTTTATCTCCTGCCACATCATCTGCAGGATGAAGTCCGCAATGCCACAAAATTTGATCTACCAAATAAGGATAGAAAGGATTCCCAAGGAATATGCTTTTTGGGCAAGGTATGTGGAGTGAGCAGCTCCTTTACATCATATCTATTTCATGGTGATGAGAAGTCTTTACAAATCACTTTTGAACTAATTCTTATTAGATCTAATTTTGCACTTTTTTTTTGTTAGATCTAATTCTTGTTAGTCCATTTAATAACCCTGCAAAATGTGTTATTTTTCATCTAAACACGTGACCTTTTTTTGAACACTGCAGGTGCTGGATTTGGATCTAAGAGAAAATATATGTTTCGAAAAATGACCATCCAGCTCAAGCTTGTGGAGGGTGACTCTGCTGGAACTGGACCATTTCTATGTAAGTGAAAATTTTATCTTTTATTTTAAAGAACAAATTTGCTCATGATGCTCTTTTGATGTTTTAGTATGATGCTTGTGATAATTACTATTTACTAGCTATAGTGCTTAGTTAACAATGAACATAATTTACGGTGTACATATTCAGCTCAATGCATTGAGCTTTTCTCAAGTGCAGACAACCCGATTTGCATCAATGAATTGAATATTACCAGTTTAGACATCATGGAGATTCCTATTTGCTTAGGTGGCTCCATTTCATCCACTGGATCCACTTTATATGTGCTCATGTTTTCCTGATTTGATTTGCCCCCTCTGCCACTCCAATTTCTTATTATTCAATTCTCCTCCTTTAGCATTTTTAAGTTAAATAAGTTTTTCTTTCTTGACTTGATGTTTTAATTTTTTATTCAAAATTTTAAATTATAATTTTTAAAATTGATTTAATTTTATCCTTTTTTGTCTAAATTAAATTAATCATATTAAAAAATATATTTATAATCATTTAAAATAAGACAATGCTAAATTTTCATCAAATATGATTTCTCCATGATGATGATTTAATTTAGATAATAAAATTAAATTGAATTAATTAAATAGCTGGTGCGTAATAAATGATGATTGCTCCTTAATTAGTCTCTACTGGTGAGCTTTTTGCCTTCCCCGCTCCCAAATATCTCTCTTTCACAGAAGCAATCATTGAGGCACGCATAAAAGTACAACATAGGTGGGCATATGTGTGAATAAATTGCCAAATTCCAAATAGAGATTTCTCTCCCTAGACAATCTTTTGTTTGCCACCTTTTCTTCTGATATTCTAATTCTATTTATTTGTACAAATTAAAATCCTTCGTGTGTAAAATCTCCACCTTCTCAATTCTTGATGGAAATTTGGCATGACATGTTGTATGACATAATTTTGTATCCTAGTCCTAAGTTAATTAATTGCAATGAATACATATTTTGTTTACATATTATACTTTTCTTTGTAATATTTATGCATACTGTATAAGTTGTTTCAATTTTCCAATTTTACATGCTGTTGCAGCATGAAGTTCCTTTATAGAACAGGTGGTGATGGTCCTCTTGTTGCTTTTGGTGCATCTGATGGTGTCATTAGAGTTCTATCAATGATGACATGGAAGATGGGGACCTGAAAAATTAATATTAATCTAGTTACAATTATTAGCATATCATGTGATACTTTAGTTACTTGCAGCTTGTGCGAAGGTACACTGGAGGTCATAAGGGGTCTATCTCTTGCTTGATGTCATTCATGGCTGCTTCTGGTGAGGTGATAAACGATGTAGAAACCCTTCAAATTCTACATCGGTTGACTTATAACCGATGTTGAAACCTTGCCATTATTACCCATTCTATATCGCTTGACTGATAACCGATGTAGAAACCCTACTATTCAACATCGGTTTCAATCTTAGAACCGATGTAGAAAGCTCACATTCTACATCGGTTGAGCTACACAACCGATGTAGAAATGTCGTCCTTCAAAGACGGTCCTCCAACCGATGTCGGTATTCAACGACACTGTGTTACCATCACGCGTCGTAACCGATGTAGAAAGACCATTAGAACCGATGTAGAAGACCTTTTTTTAGTAGTGCTTTTAGAGCATGATTTCTTTAACAAATTTTTTTAACAAATTTTGAAGCAGTGTTGTTTGTGTAAACAATGTCATGTCATGTTTCATGGTAAATTTTGTTAAGCAACTTGCCTAACTTGAAGCAACCGTTATAAGCGCAATGAAGTTAGAGATGACCTTGTAAGCTTGCAAGATTATTAGTTTTAGACCAAATAGAAACTATATTCTCATGTAATTTATAGAATGACTTTATTGAAAAGATGCTTATAATGTGATCGTATTAGGATAAAGATGTATTCAGGTCATTGGCTAAAATTTTTATACATAGGTTAAAATGTAATTTTGATTTCTTTATTTTTATAAATCCATGATTTTAGTTTCCATCTTTTAAAATTGAGATATTTAGTCCTTCAATTTTCTAAGATTCTTAATTTTGGTCAATTCATTCATTTGAGATGGTTAATTGTTAATTGATTAACGTTGATCATTTATCTGGTTTTTTATTTTCATTTTTTTATTACCGAGTAAAAGAATTTAAAAAAAAAAATATTTGACGATATTGGTCCCCTGTCTACCTGGTGAGAATCCCAAAGCTGCCCAAATATAGGGATCTATGACCAGGAGTAGGACTAAATAGTCACAGGATACCCTCTAACAAATGGTAGCAGTCATACTTGACAAGACCCAAGTGGAGAAGGACGAAGGCCGAAGGCACTCCCAAAAATCTTAATTATTGAAAGTCCAAACTAATTTGAAGGTCCATATCAAATATTTTTCTATTTTTTTTAATTTTAATTAAATAAATTGGTGCCTTTTCAGCTGCACCTCAGCTACACTATATGTATTGAACTCATTTTGAAGAAAAGGAACTTTTGGCATTTTGAGAAAATACGGGTGTATTTTGTGATAGCTTCTCTCTGGATTCCTTGTTGAACCAATCCCGGACTTATCAAGGTTGAACCTTGTGGCGTCTACCCCTGACTTATCTTCCATCTCTAAAAGTGGCGTCATCTGATTCCTTGAACTGTACCAAGCGATCCGCTCTTAATAAGGATTACATCACTACCTCTACCTCATCCTTATCGTGATTTGAATAGGAGGCATGTCGTGCCACTTTACAAGTTTTCTAGCATTTTTTATTGGTTAATATTATTTGTTAATGGTTAGTTTTTTAAGCGAGGAATCAAACCCACAAACTTTTCCCTCTTTTAATTTCCTTCTCCCTACCCCTAAAGCTCTAGTTGGACTTTTTGCTGGAGAAGTTGCAATTCCAACAAGGAGATTTGGGTTTTCATTGTATAGACAAAAGTTCAAAGATTTGATTTTGAGATTAACTGTGAGTACAAAAGGGGAAAAGGGACACCATTTTTCATCATCGCTTTCTGCTTTGTTCTTGTACATATTAATTTCGCAAAAAAAAGGAAGTCGTCGGCATTGCCATTTTGTTCCGTTTCAAATTTTTTGTTTGTTTTCATTGCTTTTTGGAAGAATTAATTTCTGAGGTTGAAGAAAAGGGGCATAATTTGGTGGCATTGGGCATGAATTTGTACTTGTATGGCTAATGTGTTTAATCAGTGGGCATGAATTTTGAATGAATAGACTTGAGCATTTGGTAATTTTATTCAATGTTTGTTAGTTTTTAATTTCTTGTCTCATATTTTATAAGTTGAATTTTGATTATTGCAAGTTTTGAGGTTGAGGAAGATAGAGAAGAACCGGGAGAGAAGGAACAAGTTGTTGAGGAAGAAGAGGGTAATTTTTGTTAGATTATTGAGATGATAGAGCAATTAGTTGTAAGTTGTTATAACTTAAATTCAAAAATTTAGTAGATAATTTAGAATTTGTTATTCCAATGTACTTTATATATATATATATATATATATATATATATATATATATATATTGTACATCACATTTAATTGTAAATAAAATCTAGTTATTTCATCTTTCAATATGGTATCACTAAGAGCTTAACAATCAAGCCAATCCTTTTTTTTTTTTTATCTTCTTTGTTTTTTTCCCTCATGATCACTCACCATTGCTTCCGATATACCCATTAAATTTAGCCAATGTCAATTACCAAATGACTCTCCTTGAACCCAAGAACTTCTTGGCTATGTAACAAGGATCACATGATGTTCTCCATCTGAAATCAATCATGATGGTTAAGTTCTCTTGCTTTATCTTTTTAGGCGGTTAAACCATTTTGTTTCTTCCTTTTAGGTGGTTAAATCATTTTTTTCTTTTGCCTTTTAGGTGGTTAAGCCGTATTTTGCTTTTGCGTCCTTTTAAGTGGTTAAACATTTTTGCTTTTGTCTTTTGAGGTGGTTAAACCTTTTGCTTTTTCTCTTTTTAGATGGATAAGCCCTTTTGTTTCCGCCTCTAGGTGGTTAAGTCGTTTTTTTTTCTTCTACCTTTTTTTAGGTGGTTAAGTGTTTTTTTCTTCTGCCTTTAAAGTGGTTAAACTCTTTTGCTTTTTCCTTAAGCCCTTTTTTTTTTTTGCTTCTGTCTTATGGTGGTTAAGTGTGCTTGCTTGCTTTTGCATTATGGTGGTTAAGTGTGTTAGCTTCTAACTTATGTTGGTTAAGCGTGTTTGCTTCTCTTAAGAGGTTAAACCTTGTGTTATGGCTTTTGCTTAATGGTTAAGTCTGTGTTTGTTGGCTTTGATGATGTGTGAACCTTCTCACCAGAAATCTTACATTTTCGCATCACAAATTTCTGATGAATAGCATTGGTGTTGTCTTCGCCACCCCCATCTTGTGGGAGCATATTAGACTATTGATACGATAGAACAATTAGTTGCAAGTTGTTATAATTTAAATTCAAGTTATATATAATTTAGTAGATAATTAGGAATTTGTTATTCTTATGTACTCTCTCAATATATATATATATATATTGTACATTCACAATTAATTGTGAATAAAATCCTAGTTATTTCATATTTCAATAATTTTGACCTTTTCTTATATTTAAATTATTTTCTTTACTCAGTAATTAAAAATAAAAATAAAAATTCACAAAAAATGGTCAATGTGAATGAATTTAATAGACAACTATTTCAATTGAATGAAAGGACTAAAATTGAGAATCTTAGAAAATAAAGGGACTAAATATCTCAATTTAAAAATAAAGGAACAAAAATTGTAAAATTATAAAATTATAGGAATCAAAATTATATTTTAGCCTTATCTTAATAATATTAAAGCGAGTTAAGTTTAAGACAATTTTTTCGGCCTATATCTGCCCCAAAATCGATCCTAAAATTTGTTTACATCTCCAAAGTCTCAAAATAAAATATGGTCAAAGCACAAATAATGAGAGAATGTGGTTGGGTGGTAAATACAACCAGTAGTTAATAGCAACTCAAATCGAGGCTAAATCCGTTTTATATCTCCACCGTCTCATAATTAAAATATGGTGAAAGCAAAAATAATGAGAGAATGTAATTGGGTGATAAATACAGTTAGTAATCAATAACAATTTATTATGTGCCCTTTTTGTGTCCATCTTCAACAAAATTGTGAAGCCTAGTAGCTTCTACTCGCTCTGATTTGAAGATTTCTTCCATGCTAACACATGAAGCCCATTTACCAAAACATATTGTTGTGACATGGTTGGTGGTCCTCCATTATGCGATGTGATGATTCTGGTCTCCGTGCGACCATGGTTGGTGACGTTGTTGCATATCTCCGTGAGCCACTTCTGCTCCTTGCTCTGTTCAAAAGGTTTTTTCAGCGCAAACAAGTGAAGCCCAATTGCCAACGTTGAACGTTCTTGGTATTTTTTGTTGTTTTCGTGTCACTACGGTACACTTTCTCTTGGCTCTTCTTTCATTTCTAACTCCTTCTATCGAAACCAATTGCATCCTTCGAGACGTGAACACACTTCGAATGTCTGTCTTTTTGTCTCATGATTTGCTATATCATTTTGTAATTACTAGGTAACGATGTTAAACCAAGGTAAGAAGTAAAGATTGAATGTAGCTTTTTCAATTTGGGTTCTTCAAGGATTTGGGAGGGGAGTTTGAGTCTACACTCGAGAAAGGCAAGGGGGTTTCATTGTTTATTGATTAGCTCAATCGGAAACTAAACTCCATGTTAAATTTTATGCTCTAAGTTCTCAAATCCTTTCTGGGTATTATGATTTATTGCTTATGAGTTTACATACAAAAAAAAAATTGTTAAATCATGGAATCCTCATATTTTGGTGTGAGAATGTAATTTGATATGAATTTGTTTGTAGAGATAACTGAATTAAGCCTCATTTCCACTTATTGTTATGCATTGGATTATGGTGTTGCAACAAATAGCATAATGCTCCTTTTTCTGGTCTTATAATTATGTTTTTTTTTATGATCACAAGTTCTGTTTTATGGAGTTGCAACAAATAGTATAAATGTGGTTTTGGTACCTTCAATGTCAATTTTTTAAATATCAGTTCAATGAGCTTGATTTTCCTTTCACGTTTGAATATTATGTTACTAATTTTTAAAATATGAATAAATGTTATCTTATTTCAATATCTTTGGATTTGATTATGCATATTTTCTTTTTAAGTTATTTTTTGGATTTGATTGCACATATTTTCTTCTATCATGTGTACTATTTTTATTCTTCAAATTTAATTGAACTATTGTCTTGATTGACCTTTACTTTGTATTTTTGGTTCTTCAATTCATTGTTTTCTTGCAAGGATCTTTTCATAGATGTGTTGAATTCAATCAAAATAGGGTGCTAAGTTATGAAGACATAAGCATTATATTTGCAATGGTAGGCTATCGAGGATGCATCTATCAAGGGGAGAAGGGGATACTATTGAATTGATAAAAGAAGATACATTAGACTCAACATGGTTTGGTGATTAGAGACCGAAGAAATTGTTGCAGCTAAAAGAGGTAGTGGCAACTATGCAATTAACATAATAACTCAAATTTTATATTTTATTATTTATTATAAGTTAGTGAGTAATTTATAGGTGAAAATATAAGTCTTTAAATTAAATTAACAAAGTTGAATAGTGAAATAACAAAGTTGTTGAATTACAAAACTGGAATGCAATGCCAGAGTTTTGGTTAGCAATTTCTTCCTTTCCATATCTGTTTATATTGTGGACTTATAATAATTGATCTATTTTGTAGCTAATTAATAAAACTTAATGATGAAATTTGGTATAGAAGCCTTGAAATTTATACTATACTGACTTTTTAAATACTTTATTATAGCATAATAGGAGAACTTGAGTCTGCCTTCAACTTCAAGTCACCTCATCTCTTATGGAGTTCTGCACAAGATGTATACTCCTACATCATGCTGGATGTATTCTTCAATAAATGTCCTTAATTTTGTGCTTTGAATGCTTTTAACCTTTCATACATAACTCTACTTTTATGAATGAACTAATATATTGATTCATTTTTCAAATCAGTTTACAAATATGATTTGAATTGACGACTTTTTTTTCATCTTCATTTATCAGGGTACCTTCTCTGCTCAAAACTAGATCAAAGTCTCTCTAATTAATTGAAGAAGGGCCGAACCATGGAGATCTTCAACAACTTTGAGTTCTACTATCTTTCTACCTATTTCTCGATTGTTCCTTCCTTGAGAAGTAAAAACTTTGTTTAGTGTTCCTTTCTTATTTTTTTCTTCAGAATGTGATTCAACTTTGATCTAACAATGACATTGTTTGATTTAAAATTTCCAGTGTGACTTTGTTCTAACAATAATATTTTGAAAGGTTCATGCTATCTTTGATTATTTCTACCAATAAAAGTACCTATAATGTACCTGTATAATTTCAGTGCATATGTGGTGGTGACGAAGGATACCCTGTGTAAAAGTTGAAGTTTCCATTGCATAACTCTCTTTGTGTAATTTGTTCTTAGATGTATTCAGGTAAATTAGATCATTAAAACTTTAGTGAGTGAAATGGTCCTATTGTTTTCTCTTATAATGTTCTTTAAAGCTAGATATGTAATAACAATTTTTTTTATTGTGATTGAGGAGACTTAGAATTTAAGATTTAATTTTGAAAGGATCCTGATCTCTTGGAATTTAAGATTTATTATAAGGGAAGTTGGAAGCTTTGTATTCTAGTGTGGTTGTGAAGTTAAGCTTATTTTTCTCTTTTCATAAATTTTCAATCTCAAATCCATTGCAGTAGAATCTAGGGAGAGAAAATACTAAGCTCATGTAAATATTTGTCCTTATTTTTATTTACTTTGTGTCGTTGTATTTTCTTAAATGCAAAAATAGGTTGCAAATCTTAAAGTAAGGCATAAACAACAGAGAAAAAAAAATTACTTGGTGCAAGCATCATGTACCAAAAATGGACTTTTAAGGTAACGGTTAAACCGACTTATATGGGTCGCACCATGTTACGTGTGTCATCCCATGTTTTTTTTTTCTTTTTAGAATTATAGAGTTTCTCTTACTTTTAAACTTCATTTGTATGGCATAAATATAAATATGAGTATATAGGTACCTGTTATTGTTTGAGGCAATTAAAGTGGCGAATGGGCTTAAATTAGGACACATGTATGCAGATAGAAATGTTGCTATATCAGTCTATGTGGCTACTATTTTACACTCTTGATTGCTAAAAATTAGGATGTTACAATGGTATTTGTAACAATGTTATATGAGCCTTTTGTTTTTGCTCTCCCTTATTATCTCTGTGACCTTTCTTCTGAGTGTAGTAACAAATAAGGGAGAAGTCAATCATGGGTACTTCACTACCATCTTTCATTCAGATGTGTTTGGCACATGTATAGCATGCAGATAGGAATGTCTGCTATTTCAATCCAATTCCATCTTTGAAAATTTATAAAAATGTTTGACATATGTTAAATTTTGAAAGCATTGTTTGATGCGGATTTAATTGGTTTTCACAACTTTCATTATGATGATATTGTTGTTGGTGATGATGACACAAACATTCAAAGGCATCAATTTAAAATTGTGAGCCAAATATAGAGTAACTTCTGTAGCAATATCCAAAATTGCAAGAAGAATTAATACTGATCCAAATTTTAAACCCTTCAAGTAGTGTTGACAAAGATGTTAATGATGCAAAGGAGGAGGCCTACAATACTACTGAAAAAAATAAATGAAATGTTTGGTTTGCTCGGTTGTGAACCTATCATCATCATTGATCACCAAGTTTCTTTCTATTTTAGAGGATTTGTTTTCCACACAACCAAAGACTATAAGGTTTCCGTCATATTTTTTCTATTTATTCTAATTTGTGTTGTCTTCATTATTGATTCCACCATGGTCGGTTTTGAAGATTGGATATCCAATGAAAACCATAAGAATGATTGATTGAGTCAGTTATTCTTTTAAGTCTCTAATTAGCTTTTTCTATTATACAAATTTGAAAGTTGACTTTTTTTTTTATTTAAATGATTTTCTTTCCTTTTATTATGTTCTCTTTTTTCAAGAGCTTATTGTTGAAGCTGTGAATAAATATAGTCGGCAACTTAACACTGTTAAAGCTAATTATGTGAAGGAAACATTTGATGATATAAACCTTGAGCTTGAAAAGTCCAAAAACACATGAAGAATGACAAAAGAGTTTACAATCTTGAGTTCATTTGGTGTCCATTTCTATATTTTGATATTTTTTTATTATTGATAAAAAATTAGATGAATAGTTATTCAATTACTTTTTACACTCCTCACTCTAAAAAATTTCCAACCTACAACAATACATGCCAAACATAGATTATGAGATTTTTAATTGTACCGTATGATTATGTAACTAGCGGCAACACCATGTAAATGGCTTCTATTGTGAATAAAACTATATATATTTTTTTTGCCATTTTTCAGTATTGAATGTTGCTCGATGTGATAAAAATATTATAGTTAAATGAATAATATATCCTGTCATTCTATTGGTTCTTACTTTATTGTATAAAAGCTAATTACTTTAATAAGAGAAGCTATATTTTATTTGATTGCGCAATTGTTCAAGTATTGATAAGACAATTGAAACTTCATGTTTTTATTGGTTGGGAATATTTCGGTCAAATGTTCAAGTGTAAAATCTTGTTTGGTAAAGGAGTAGCTTAGTGTGCAGTTTAAAGACTTATATTTGGAAATCAATAAGCTTCAAAGATTGATGCAATAACAAGTCGCCCTAAAACCTTCGGAATATGATAGCTATACCACTTTTTGGAGTCTATACAAGTTATTTACTTTTTTTTAGTTGGGAAGCTTATTGATTTTTTGTTTTGTTGCTGCTTAATCACATTTTTTGGCAACAACAAAAGCCTGTTATCTAGAAAAAATAGACATATTTAATCTCAAGAAAATACATTCTGTTCAAGTTTACAATAGTAGGTATATTTTAATTGTTAAATACCATTTATGAATTAAAAATGTGACAAAAAATCACTTAATATGATAAAAAAAATAGGTTAATAATCTAATAAATTGTATAAATAAATATTATATTATTTGTTTAATAATCTTTAAAAATTATTATTCTTTTCAGATTTAAATTATTTAGTTTTAAATAATAAAAAATCTAATTTACCCACACATAATTTGTTCCGTGCATCGCACGGATCACCTAACTAGTATATATATAAAGCTAGCAACCTCTCCAAGAAAGTTTCCTAGCATTTAATTATGTATAATCTCTAGGAATTATTTGGGCATTTTATTTATTTAAAATGTTAACAACTCATTATAACTAATTGCAATCACCATTGGTTGATAATGAATTGAATTCATTTTAGACCAAATCAATCCACTTGATCTCGACAAATGATTTCCCCATTTATTTAATACAAATGATAATCTACAAAACTCATTAAAACTAATTGCAATCAACATTAATTGATAAAAATTTGAATGTTTTTAAAACAGATTGAATCCAATTTATGATTTAATAAACAAGTATGGATTTAAAAGCTCATTAAAAATAATTGATTTTTTTTAAATGGTTTGGAATCAAAATATTTTATTTCAGGTCGCATTAAGCCCTTATCATTTTAACCCTATCAAAGATTGTTTTAGTTTATACGTTTCAAGCTATACCCTTAGAGTTCATATGCTTCAAGTTAAGTTCATACATTTGAAGCTATACCATTAAATTTAAGTTCATACGTTTTAATGGAGATTTGAATATCCAAGTACGTTTCACAAGGGAGGCTATGACAATGGTGGCTACCATCATCATGATTTCAATGGAAGTTATAAATACAAGCTACCATATAAGCAAATTGTTAGTATTAGAAAAGCTTTACCAGTCTCCTCCATAGATAAAATGGTAGTGAATTTCAAAGGATTTGCTATTGTATTTAAAAGGGAATAACCTGATTGAAACATCATTTCTTCCATTAGCAAGTTGTTCTTAATATAGCATTGAAGTGACAAAAATACCAAGAATGAGGGTTGAATTGGGGTTTCGAAAACTTTTAACCTTCCTTTGAAAACAAAAATGTTTCTGAAAGTAGTTCAGAATGAATAAGTTAAGAATACAAAAACTATTATGAGCTGAGAGTGAAAATGCAAAGAGTTCTTCTACAATTTTAAGGCTTTTATTTCAAAGCTACTCCTCTACCAAAACCTTTTGATAAACAAAGTTTAATATAGTTGTTTAGATTAAGTGTTTTATACAAAAACAATTTTAGATCTATGGAAAAACAAAGTAAAGAGGAAGAGAAAGAGACAGAATGCACGTTCACCCCAACCTTGGACTACTTTCAGTTCTCACCCTTAAAGATGAGATTTTACTAACACAACCTTGCTAGTTCCCCACTGAACTTCAACCCTAGCCTATGTCGGACCAGCTACACAACTGGGTTTCACCTCTACCAGCCGCAATTGGACTTTATAGAAAAAAAAGATATGTGATTTTACTACATTGACTATAGATTTTATCCTCATAAGAGAGATCCCACTTAGGAAACTAATCTCATGGTAGGTCTGGAAAACCATGCATCTCATTCACCCTAGATTTTGATGTATAACATAAGTATAAATTATTGATATTCTAATGAATTTTTGACAAGTGGACAAAATTATTATGTTAAAGGAATATTGTCCATAACTATAAAGAGTATGCTCTGTTTTAACCTATCATCCAACACGCTATATTTAGTGAGCGTTCACTTTTATGCAAAACAGCATAACACACTGTCATAAGGTAAATTTGTGCGTCCAGTCTTAAGGACTGAGTATCACGAAAAAGGAAAGTACACATGTATTGTTTTATTCAAATTTGGTTTGTCTCTATTATGTTTAAATAACTAACATTTGAATTCAAGAAAAGGACAACATAGAAGAGACTAGAAGACCTCTATGAAATATCCCCTGGAATGTCACCTTCACAAAGGTCAAAAAGCACATGGCACTATTTGTACTTGATATAAAATCCTCACCATTCAAAGCTTGGCACGTTGACTAATTCCTTTATGTGAGACAATGGTTCTTTCAAGATAATGACACAAACCCCACAACAGATACCTCACTGAAGTCTATAAAAGGATGCCTCCCACAATGAAACAACTTGACGAAAAATGAGAAAAAGATAGAACAAGAGCGCAAGAAAAATACTTGAAGTGAAACTCTGATATAAACACTACAAGTTCTACACTGTTATTGTTCCTTGCAAAGAAAAGTAATTTGTATCTGTGCTTAACTGTATATACACTCTTTGAGTGTTAAGAATACTTGTATTCAATCAAACATTTTTTTATGAAAGCCAAGAGTGGCTTAGTGTTAAAAAATACTTGGGTTCTTAGATTCATGAGGAGTCTAAAAAGATATCAAAAGTGGTGTTAAGAATACTTGAAAAGCTAGAAGTGGTGGGTTAGAATACTTGTTTGTAATCAGTGATTGATTAATGGAACCCTTTACTAGTGAGTAAAGGAGAATTGGATGTAGCTCAGGTTGAACGAACCAATATAAATCAAGTGCTTGTACTTCTCTCCATATTGTTCTATCGAGTATTCGTATTACATTTTATGATATCACTTTACACCAAGTGCTTATTTGAAAAACTATTTTAAGAACCTTTTATTTGTCACTGGATGATCACTCTGTTCTTCATAACATAGATTTTTATTCTCATTGGATGACCAGTGTTTGTTTCTGTATTATCCATACTATCCTTGTTATTACGAAAAATTTTTATGTTTGATACACTCACTTTTCAGCCCCTCCCCTTTTAGTGTGTTTCTTGCAATTTCAGTTGGTATCAGAGCTCGTGTATATATATATATATATATATATATGTCAAAGATATGGAAGAAGGATTTGCCACCAATAAACCACCTATATTTAGATGGATAAAGTACAACTACTGGAAGGAGCGTATTATAGCCCATTTTGAATATATTCATATAGACTTTTGGGATGTTGTGGAAAACAAAGACTACATACCATACGATGACTAATTGAACGAGATCCCCAGATGCCATAGGATAGAGTAGCAAAAGCTCAAATTTTTGCTAAACTCCAAGGTCAGGAACATGATGTTGTGCGCTCTTTCAGAAGAGGAGTACACAAAGGCACACAACTTCAGGAGTGCCAAACAAATGTGGGACACTCTAGCTGTAACATACGTAGGAACCTCACAAGTAAAGAGGAATAAACTTAGTCTCTTCACTTGTACGTATGAACTTTTCTCTATGGAAGAAAACAAAGACATACAATGTAGGTTCGAACATTTTCAAACTATTCCTAACAAACTAAGATCCTTAGGTAGAACTTATGATAATTATGACCACATTGACAAAAATTCTAAGAAGTCTATCTAGGAAATGAGGATCGCAGGTAACAACGCTGAGAACATTAACGAATCTTGAGTCTATCTCTCTTGAGGAACTTGTTGGTACCCTCAAGGTTCATTAGCAAGAGCTTCAACAAGACGAAGGTCTCAGAAGAAAAAGTCTCTGGCTCTTAGCAGCCAGAAGAACAAGAAAAAACCACCGTCCAAAGAACAACTATAGAGAAGCTCATCCAAAGTGCTTAAAGTCAATGATTAATCTGATGATGAATCTGAAGAAGACTCAGATGAGGATGAGTTCGCCTTCATCTCTCGCAAAATCCGCATGATGTGGAGAAACAAAAATGGGTCTAAGTGGAGAAGCTCTTCAAGAAGAATGTCATGGGGCAAGAAGGACAAAAACAAAAGCTCCATAGTCTACTATGAGTGCAAAAAGCTTGGACACTTCAAGTTGGAATGTCCAGATCTGGAGAAAAGTCAAGATAAGAAGAAATTCTTTAAGACTAATGAAAAAAAGGGCTCATAAGCACGTGGGAAGTTCTGGACAACACCTCTTCTAATGAAGACAATGAAGAAGCAAACATATGCCTGACGACATACATAAATTCTGAAGGATTCAAATCAGACTTTGACGATGAGGTGAATTTCGATGACCCTGAGTCTCATAGAAAAACTTATCATGAACTTTTATCTAACTCATCGATTCTCTCAAAAGCATATAAAAACCTACAAAGAGATTTCAAAAATCTATCCAAAGATCATTTAAAGCTTGAATCCTTCATGATCAAGTAGATGGTTCATTGGATAAGTCCGCTCAAGCTTGTAAAACTTGAGAAACTCTTAAAGAAATAGAGTCCAAGTTGTAACACCCCATTTTTTCGTAAAATAAATTAAAAATGACTTATTTTTATTTAAAGATAAGTAGTTTTAGAAAAACGAGGGGGTTTTTATAATTAAATAAATAAGGAGAAATAATTTTATTAATTAAAATAATGGTTTGAAGGAAAATAAAAAAAATATTTTATTTATTCATTTGATAGGAAATAAAATAGAGTTCTTGTTTATAAAACAATAAAAATAAAGAAAAATAGAGTAAATAATAGGTTGAGAGTACCATAACTATAAATAGAGGCACATTAGTTCAGTTTTCAGACTGACGATACGTCTCTACACTTCCTCTTCCTCTCAATTTCATTTTCCCTTATTCCTCTCCCAAAACCCTCTCTTTTTCCCGCATACACCCAAATCTATCTCAGTAGAATGACGATCCCAAACTCATTAACTGTTGGATTGTCATGAAATTTGAGCACCGTGTTTGGAACTCATTTCCAAACATTCTCACCGTCCCAGTAAAACTACGATCTTGGACTCGTCAACCGTTGGATCATCATGAAATTTGGACACCACCTTCAGAACCCGTTTTCACACATCCTGACTGTTGGGATTTGCAAAATAATGGTTTGGAAGGGAGAAATTAGTCTTGCACATTGATAGTAAAATAGAGGCTATAATCTCGTCTCCTTCTCTCTAGCGCTTGGAAACTCTAATAGAGCAAACAGAGGAAAAGTTTGAGGAATCGTAGGAAACTGCTAGAGTCACCGCTATCACTTCTAGACTACACACTTAAAGGTAAGGGATGGGTTATTCACAATTGGGGAGTAGTGAGAACATGTGTAGGGATCCTTAGAGTATCAATTGGAATGAGTTTTTGGGGTGTTTCTGATGGAAGCTTGCTTGTGGGGCTTCTATGGAGGCTGGATCTTTGAGCTTCAATGAGGTCCTTTAATGGTGATTTTCCACCATGGAGATGCAGCGGAAGACAAAGGAGAAGAGGTGAGAGGAGGCGCCATCCACTAGGGAATAAGCCATGGAAGAAGGAGCTTCACTACCAAGATGAGCCTTGGATAAGAAGCTTGGAAGGATGCTTCAATGGAGGAAAAGAAAGAGGGAAAGAAAGAGAGAGGGGGGAGCACGAAATTGAAGGAATAAAAGAGGGAGAGAAGTGGAACTTTGAAGTGTGTCTCACAAGACTCTCATTCATCAAAGTTACAACAAGTGTTACACATGCTTTTATTTATAGACTAGGTAGCTTCCTTGAAAAGCTTTCTTGAGAAAACTTCCTTTAGAAGCTTCTTTGAGAAAACTTCCTTGAGAAGCTAGAGCTTAGCTACACACACCTCTCTCATAACTAAGCTCACCTCCTTGAGAAGCTTCCTTAAGAAGATTCCTAAAGAAGCTAGAGCTTAGCTACACATACCTCTCTAATAGCTAAGCTTACCTCCTTGAGATGAGAAGCTAGAGCTTAGCTACACACCCCCAATAATAGCTAAGCTCACCCCCATGACATAAAAACATGAAAATACAAAAAAAAAGTCCTTACTGCAAAGACTACTCAAAATGCCCCGACATACAAGGCTAAAACCCTATACTACTAGAATGACCAAAATACAAGGCCCAAACGAAGGAAAAACCTATTCTAATATTTACAAAGATAAGCGGGTTCATACTTAGCCCATGGGATCGAAATCTACCCTAAGGCTCATGAGAACCCTAGGGCCTTCCCTTGGATCTCTAGCCCAATCTACTTGGAGTCTTCTACCCAATGCCCTTGCGGGATAGGATTGCATCATTCCCTCCACCTTGGAAAGGATTTGACCTCAAATCCCGAGGTTCTTCATACTCTGGGCTCCTTCCCTCAACACCTGTAAAAAGAACAAAAACATATGTATTAGTGGTGTTTGGTATGTTGAAGTAAGGTAAGGTCTGAAAACCCATTTCCTGGGCATCTTCCCATGAAGGAACATGGTTTCTCACCAACTCAATGAGTGGTGCTACAAGTATAGAAAAATATGGGACAAACCTTTTGTAAAAGTTTGTTAAGTCATGGAAGCGCCAAATTTTTCTTATACTTGGTGGAGTGGGCCACTCAGGAATGACCTTTATTCTCTTGGGGTCTGTGGGAACCCCTTGACCACTATTTAAAAAATTAAAGAAAGTAATGCAAGAAAGCGTACCTTTTTCTATATTTTTGTGTGTATTATTCGTACAAAAAAATACGACAAACCTAAGGTGTCCCATATGAGCACCTAAGTTTGTATTAAAACCAAAAATAAGAAAAAACCTACCTAATGAGTCCCTATCTACATGAATCATGAAGATGTTGTGTGCATGACTGATTTTACAAAAGAAGGTTGCAACACTCAACACATTCATCATATCACTTATTTTAGGGATTTGGTGCCTAATAATACATATTTTGGGCACCAACAAAGCACAAGGATTTAAGCTCTTACGAACCAAACCCTCATCCAACAACTCCTTTACTTGGGGAATAACCTCAAGCCCAAGAGGTGTGGCAGTGCTAACAAGTGTCTTTTTACAAAGGAGAAGATGTGGAGGTTGTCTAAGAGGGGAAGTTTCTTTAATATTTGTCTTTATTTCAAAATGAATTTCCTTCTTAGCTAACCTCTTGGAGGAGACACTTACCTCCTTACACTCCTCCTTAACCATTAAAGGTTGTCCTTCTTCTTGGGGATAGATTTCTTCCCTAGATTCTTCCCCTATTGCTTCTTCATTTTCATTAGAGGAAGGTGAAGTAGTAGCCTCATCTTGGCTACTATAAATGTCTTGGCCCCTCATAATCATGGTTTTCATGGTGGGGCATTGAGAAGTAATGTGTCCTCTTCCAAGACATTTAAAGCACTTTATAGAGCTAGTCTTCTCTTGCATACTAGCCTTAGGGGCTTGCTTTTCTATTATCTTCCCCTTATCATCTTTGGGCTTAGAAGGTATCACCCCTAAGATTCCTTGACCTTGGTCTTTCTTTGGATAAGAGTGGGAGCCATAAGATTTTGAAGTAGACTTCTCTTTAAGTTGTTGCTCTACCCTTATTTCACAATCTAAGTTAGCCTCTACATTGTCCTTCTCATAGAAGTATGGGAGGTTAATGTTAGCCTCTTGAGGCTTTCTTTCCTTTTCTCTCCTATGGAAGTGAGGTCTATGATGTGACCTATGCCTTCCTTCATAATAGTCGCGAAGTTCTTCACTTAGGCTCTTGCAAGAGTTATGACTACTATAGGTGGCATGTTTTTCTCTTTTCATTTCTTTCATTATTTTTCTTCTTTCTTCCTCTCTTATTTTCTTTCTTTCATCTTGACTTATTTCTTCCACTTTTTTTTTCCTTTTTCTTTTCTCTCTTGTTTTTCTTTCCATAACTTGAGGGAACTCAACTCATCTAAGATTCTAGATAAAGGGTCTTTATGACTAGTACCCTTGCCATTAACACTAGATGAATGATGACTCATGTTGGTTCCTAAGTTGTGGTTCTTTCTTTTTGGAGGTTTGAAAACAAAAGGTAAAAGAAACTATGGTTGAAACTAGCCAAAATAAATACTAAAAGAGGTGTGAAAGATAAGGTAAAAACTAATTGGTAAAGTGCAAGCTATCTAGGCGGTTTGACAATGGAAGATAAAAGAAATAAGCTACGAAAGTAAGCAAGAAATGTAAATTAGGCGAATCCTAAGAGTGTTTGGATGACCACATTTAAGGTTCCCAACAAAACACTCACAATCCTAAGGGAAAATTGCCTAAAATTATTACACACAAAGGGAAGTAGGGTGACCTATTGGAGGCTCCCAACTTACTTCCAACGAAAGGCCTTTTTGTTACAAAATTTGAAAGCAATGAAAGTAAAGTAAATTGTCAATTACAAAATTACAAAAAGGTCCTCAATTTTGGTGGTTTTTCTCTCTTTGGTGATTCACTCAATTTGGAGTGCTTCTTAGTCCAATAGCTCATAAGGTGGTTGGCCCCTTGCTTCTTGACTCAAATTCTTCAAGGGATGACACCAATCCTCCTTTCCAATTCCCTATATGGCAACTCACAAACAAGGAAACAAAGAGACAAGTAATAACCAAAGACCAAAAAATGAAATGAAAGTTAAACCAATGGAATTTTAACAAGACATTTTTTTCAAGGATTATTCAACAATTAAAGCAATGAAAAGGACATAGAAGCAAGTTAGGACTCAAAGAGAAACTTAGAAAGGCTCTAGAGTAGAGTAAAAAAAACTAAAAAAAAGACTCAACAAACCTCTAGCTTTGGCACTTGTTTTCACACTAATTTTCTATTGAAATTTAGGAACTAAGACTGGTATAACAGAGGCACCAATTATAGAATAAATTTTGAGTCAAAACAACAAGCACACTTCCCTTTCACTTTTTTTTCATGGATACTGATTTTTCTGCCAACTTGTGTGATTTTTAGTATTTTTTCCTTTTATCCAAATCACTTGGTTCTTTTTGTATAACTTTTTTACAGATGTCTAGAAAGTTCAGTAAAAATTTCAGCTCAAAATTCAAAGTAAAAAATTCTTAGTAATTTTTACAAGTTTGTATGTCCAAGCTGCCAGCACCAGCGATTTTTTTTTAAGCATGGTATATTGATTGCCTTGGGCTTACTTTCAACCTTACTATGTATGTTGAACTCACTAATATTGTTTAACACAGTTTCAGGAGTTCAATATTCACTTAGGATCAAAATTTCAGCCAGCAATTCAATCACCAAAACTCAAATTCACAATAGACACAATCATAAGGAAACCTAAAAGTTCAAGAAAAGGTTCACAATCAAAGACTCTCTAAGAATTTTGCATGAACATGTTAAGGACTAATTAACATGCAAGATTTGACTCAAATAAAATAATAGGCTAAAAGAATTTCATACACTCATGAACAAATGAGTTAGACAAAGAAACAAGAAAATAAAATTCAGCACAACATAAGAAATCTTATGTGACAAGTTTCATGACTAGACATGACTTCTATGACAAAACTACAATAGGTGAACAAGTCACTCTAGATTTTTGAGGTTTTCTTATACTTTAATATTTTTGTAAGAATTTTATGGTTTAGGTTTCAGCCAAAAAAAATAACAAGACAAAACTCAAAGGAACCTAAACTCAACATAATTCATGGTTCAAGAACAAGAACAAGAAATTTGAACCATAGAAAATCAAATCTAGCTTCTATAGCAAGTTTAATCGGTGGAAACTCTAAAGAATCATGTTAACAACATTTAGCACAAGACATGTGAGGAGATACATGGAGAAAAATGAAGAAACAACAATAAAAGAGAAGGTAAAGCAAAAACTTTAATGAAGGTTTAAGGAGCACCTACTTGAAGCTCTTGTGCTTTGATACCACTTGATGGAAGCTTGCTTGTGGGGCTTCTATGGAGGATGGATCTTTGAGCTTCAATGAGATCCTTTAATGGTGATTTTCCACCATGGAGATGCAGCGGAAGACAAAGGAGAAGAGGTGAGAGGAGGCGCCATCCACTAGGGAATAAGCCATGAAAGAAGGAGCTTCACCACCAAGATGAGCCTTGGATAAGAAGCTTGGAAGGATGCTTCAATGGAGGAAAAGAAAGAGGGAGAGAAAGAGATAGGGGGGAGCACGAAATTAAAGGAATAAAAGAGGGAGAGAAGTGGAACTTTGAAGTGTGTCTCACAAGACTCTCATTCATCAAAGTTACAACAAGTGTTACACATGCTTCTATTTATAGACTAGGTAGCTTCCTTGAAAAGCTTTCTTGAGAAAACTTCCTTGAGAAGCTTCTTTGAGAAAACTTCCTTGAGAAGCTAGAGCTTAGCTACACACACTCCTCTCATAACTAAGCTCACCTCCTTGAGAAGCTTCCTTAAGAAGATTCCTAATGAAGCTAGAGCTTAGCTACACATACCTCTCTAATAGCTAAGCTTACCTCCTTGAGATGAGAAGCTAGAGCTTAGCTACACACCCCCTATAATAGCTAAGCTCACCCCCATGACAAAAAAAACATGAAAATACAAAAAAAAGTCCTTACTACAAAGACTACTCAAAATGCCCCGAAATACAAGGCTAAAATCCTATACTACTAGAATGACCAAAATACAAGGTCCAAAAGAAGGAAAAACCTATTCTAATATTTACAAAGATAAGCGGACTCATACTTAGCCCATGGGCTTGAAATCTACCCTAAGGCTCATGAGAACCCTAGGGCCTTCCCTTGGATCTCTAGCCCAATCTACTTGGAGTCTTCTATCCAATGCCCTTGCGGGATAGGATTGCATCAGTTTCTATTAATTTTGATTCTATCTTTATAATTATAACTGTGAATTATACATGTTTGAAAAACCAATTGATGTCCCAATGAGAAATTGTCGTGAAATTGATATGTTTTTGTGTTGAGTATGAACCCTAAAAATTGAGTTTTTTTTGTTAATTAACATGAATTATATTCTCTTTAATTGTTTATTTTATACAAATTATTGTCTTTGTTCTGTATTTTCCCACAATGATGATCAACATGTTATATACATATATATATATATATATATACATACATATATATATATATATATATATATTATAATAATAAAATAATAAATTAAAGAAAGTTGAAAAGTTAATGCCTAGTAGTATTTCTTTTGATGTAATTTTAATTTAATTGTTGTAGAAACTCTTTTTGATTGAAAATAATGTAGCTTGATTTAGTGTGTGTGTGTGTGTGTGTATGTATGTAGTGTCATGCAAATATTATTACTGTGTGATGTGTATATGAGTTATGAGGCGTGATAAATTGTTATAATGAGAATATAATATTGTTGTTGAGATTGAGCACAAGTGCAAAGTTGAACATGTGTTAAATTTTGAGATACATGTAAACATGTGATGGTGGATTGTGACATTATGAGATGTTAAATTGTGTACATGGAATTTGGTTGTGAATAAGTGTGTGGTTAATACTTGATGTGAGAATACTTGTGTTATGAGCTGTGAATTATACAATAACCTGACTGTTGTTTACCTTGGGAAAAGTGTTTATGCATAGTGTTAAAGGGAAAGTGTAGGATTCCTAGTGAGGAACCTCAAGTGTTAAATTGTAGCACAATGTGTCAAACGTGTTTGAATCATGAGTGTGAGGTTGTGGATATTGTATAATTCATGAGCAGTGTCTGCGTGCAAAAATTGTTTTAGGGGTTGGACCTGAATTAGGAAGGTGAGGCCCTAACGGATTCTTCGGAGTCTAGCCCTTGGGGGTAAAGACACTCGGTTTGAGTGCTCCTTTAAGTTTATGTTGATCTCATATGGTTGAAGCATTCTCACAAAACAGAGTGACCCTGACTGGTCACCTTATGATTTTACTTAGTGAGAGTGACCTGACATATCCATTGTGTGGGGTGTCTTGTTATGTACTCCTAAACGCCCTAAGGTGGTTTTTCACTGACATGGTACCATATTGCATATAGATTTGAGTGTTAGTATAATTGTTTCATAACGCTTGCTAATTGTTTATTATGACATTGATGAGTGTTATTTCATCTTGACTCGAGTGTGTGATTCATGGGTAATGTGATTGGTGATTGAAAAATGAATTTTAAATGATAAAGTGATGAAGTGACATTGATTGTATAAGTTGAGCTATGTTATAATTAATTACACAATTTATTTTGATTACGTATTTGTTTATTTGTATTTTTTTAAAAAATGTGATAACTCACTCGCTGTGTGTTATTTGTGTGTGGATCCTGTGATGATCTCGATCTTTGTGTTCGTGGGAGCAGATGACTAGGTGGATGACTTTAAAGAATATCGTGCTAGAGGATGCTGTGACATAATGCTCTGATAAGATGTGACATTGGGGATGAGTTTTTATTTTAATTGCATGATGTTATTTATTTTATTTTGCCTCACTGATTTAACAAAATTTCTTTTGTAAACTTTGACGACCTTGTTCTGAGCCGGATATGTTTTTAATAAGTTTTATTAGGTAAGAGTGAAGTGAATGTGAACCTTTTACCCACATGAACTTGTTTATCAATATTTTTTATGTTTTATTTATTTATATTTATGTCAGGGTAGAGGGTGTTACACAAGTTATGCATTGAAATAGAGACAAATGCCAACAAAAAACTACTTTTCTTAAGAACCTTCAGGAGTTGGAAAACAAACTGAAAGATCTTCAAAAGGATCTAAAGGAGTTTAATGAACTTCACAATCATCAAAAGGAAGAAAGATATGATCTTTGGAGAGAATATGTACAAGCACACAGAGATTATGATGAACTCAAAGTGTGTAAACACTATCTTTGGGTGGAATGTGAAGAACACAAGAAATCTACAAGTTTTCTAAAAAGTGAGCATCTGAAGGATCAAGAACTTAAAGGTCAACCTCAAGATGTTGTTAAAATTCATGAGGAATTAAGAAACTTAAAGACTACATTATCTTAATTTGTCAATGGAACAAACAACCTTAACAAGTTGTTAGGATATTGTAGAAGTTCAATTGACAAATCTGGAAATGGATATGAAGGGAAGGTATATGATTATGATGAAGAATTGGACATATGACGTCCAAATGTAGGGATCATCCTAAGAAGGATTCACCCAACCCCTTCATGACTAACACAAAAAGACCCAAAAATATTTGGGTACCCAAGAAAATAATTTTTCCTGTTACAGATATCCTTGATAGCGAGAAACAAACTCCTGTCATGATACCTAGACAGTGGCTACTCACGACACATGACGGGAGAAAAGGCTTTGTTCCAATGCTTGACTCCATATCATGGTGGAACAATCACTTTCAAAGGGAATCAAAAAGGCAGAATAACCGACGTGGGTTAGATTGGTATTTACCCCTATCCCTCTATTGATAAGGATTTGTTTGTTGAAGGTCTTAATCATAATCTTCTGAGCATAAGTCAATTATGTGACAGTGGATATGGTGTATCCTTCAACAAGGATGAGTGTGTCGCCCAGTGTGAGGACGAGTCTCTTTGATTCTCTGCAAAGAGAAAAGGCAACCTCTACAAGATAAAACTAGGGGAACTCTCAAATCAAAAGGTGTTATGCTTAAAATCTATCAAAGAAAATCACTGGCTATGGCATAGAAAACTTGGCCATGCAAGTTAGAGGTTAATGTCCAAATTGCAGAAAAATAACCTTGTAAGAGGTTTACCTAGTATGTCATATAAAGATGATTTACTTTGTGAGGCGTGTCAAAAGGGGAAAAAGATTAAAAACTCTTTTACCAGTAAAAACATAGTTTCCACCTCTAGACCTCTCTAACTATTACATCTCGATTTGTTTGGTCCTACCAGAACTGCGCCCACCAGTGGTAAGAGGTATGAACTTATCATAGTGGATGATTACTCTAGATGTTCATGGGTTATGTTTCTTAATCACAAGGATGAGTCTTTTGATGTCTTCTTTAAATTTTATAAATGAGTTCAAAACAAAAAAGAGTATGCATTACTTTAATAAGAAGTGACCATGGGGGTGAGTTTGAAAATGAAATGTTCCAACTGTTCTGTGAGGAAAATAAAATCCTTCACAATTTTTCAACACCAAGAACTCCTCAACAAAATGAAATAGTTAAAAGAAAGAATAGATCTCTTCAAGAGATGACTAGAACCATGCTAAATGATAACTCAACCCCTAGCACTTCTTGGCTGAAGCAGTGAATACTTCATGTTATCTTCAAAATAGAATTTATATAAGACCCATCTTGAAAGAGTCTCCCTATGAATTATGGAAGTGATGAAAACCCAACATATCATATTTTCATCCTTTTGGGTGTAAGTGCTTCATTATTAACACAAAGGATAGCCTGGGAAAATTTGATTTGAAAATTGATTGTGGGATATTTCTTGGATATTTGGAAACTTCAATGGCATTCAGAGTGTACAACTCCATAACCTTAGTTGCTGAAGAAGCTATCCATATAAGATTTGATGAAAATAAGTTTGATAAAGAACTATCAAAGCTTGATGAGTCTTTTGCAAATTTATAGTTGGATGATAACACATCAGTTACCATCTCATCCAGAAAGGAATCAGAAATATCGTGTCCACTCAACAAAAAGCTCAAGCTAAAATCAGAGAACCCACTGAACGCATTATAAGAAGGAACCATCCATAGAGTCAAATCATAGGTGATCTAGTAGATAATGTTCAGACTAGATTGTCATTAAAAACACAAGGGCATATTGCACTGATCTCTAAGATGGAGCCTAAACACATTGACTAGGAAATGCACGATGACAACTGGGTGAAAGCGATGCAAGAAGAGCTTGACCAGTTTCAAAAGAATAATGTCTAGAAGCTCGTTGAATTACCAAAAGGAAAAAAAGATAGTTGGAGCAAAATGTGTATTTCGTAACAACTTGGACGAGGATGGTAAGGTTATGAAAAATAAGGCAAGATTAGTTGCTAAAAGTTACTCACAATGGGAAGGTAGACTACACAGAAACTTTTGCACTTGTTGCACATTTATAAGCAATACACATCTTACTTTCATTTGCAACCTATAGTAATATAAAGATGTATCAAATGGATGTAAAAAACACATTTCTAAATGGCTTAATCCAAAAGGAAGTTTATGTTGAACAAACTCCTGAATTTGAAAGTGAAACCCTTCCTCAACATGTTTTTAAACTCAACAAAGCATTATATGGACTTAAACAAGCTCCTAGAGCTTGGTATGAAAAACTAAGTTCATTTATTTTAGAAAATGGTTTTGAACGAGGAAAGGTTGATACAACTCTCTTTCGTAAGAATTATGAGTCTTAATTTATATTAGTACAAGTGTATGTGGACGACATCATTTTTGGTGCCACTAATGAAATGCTTTGTGAAGATTTTGCTAAGTTAATGCAGACTGAGTGTGAAATAAGCATGATGGGTGAGCTAAATTTCTTTCTTGGATTACAAATAAAGCAAACACCACATGACATTTATATTCATTAGAACAAGTATGTAAAAGAACTATTAAAAAAGTTCAAGATGAGTGATGCAAAAGAGATGAAGACTCATATGCATCCCACTACACTTCTTGGACTAGACGAGGAATCAACGAAGGTTGACGGGACCCAGTAAAAAGCAATGATTGGCTCACTTTTATATCTTACTGCGTCCTGGCCTTATATAATATTCAGTGTTTTCTTTTGTGCTAGATTCCAAAAGGAACCAAGGGAAGTTCATTTAATTCCAGTTAAACGTATATTCAAATATTTAATTGGAACTTTTAACCTTGGTCTTCCGTTCAAAAGAAGAGAAAGTTTCACGCTTACAAGCTAGTGCGATGTGAACTATGTTGGTAATAAAGCTAAAAGGAAAAATACAAGTGGAAGTTGTCACTTGATAAGAGGCAACTTAGTCACATGGATATGCAAGAAGCATGGATCAACTGCATTATCCACTACTGAAGTAAAATACATGTCAGCAGCAAGTTGTTGTGCTAAACTTCTATGGATAAAGAACCAGCTTGAAGACTATAGTGTCTATGAGAGTAAAATTCTTATCTACTATGATAATAAAGCTGTTATAAGTCTTTCAAAAAACCCAACATTGCATTCCAGGGCAAAGCATATAGAAATTAAACATCAATTTATAAGAGATCATGTTCAAAATGATATAGTGGATTTACAGTTTGTACCCACTGATGAACAACTTGCTGATATTTTTACTAAATCATTAACTGAAGAAAGGTTGATTCTGTTAAGGAGTCAACTTGGAATGATCTCTATTAATGATTGATTTAATATTCATATGTCTTCCATTAGTGCATCCAAGGACATGCCATCTACTGGCCACTATCACACACTTACAATGTTCAAAATATGGATGATATGTTATGCATTTTTTTTTAAAATGAAACATTTTCCCTTCACAAAATGTTGTAACGCTTCATGCTGAGTCAGTTTTGGGAAGTAAGCTAAATGTTTGTTTTTGAAAAAGCCAAAAGGCCTACTATATAAATACACTTATGTTAAAACTCTTAGGATTACACTCTCATTGCAAACACTTCTACCTCTCTTTGAGTTTCTCAAACCCTAGCTTTCTTCCCTCTCAAATGGCCTCTACAAACACCCTCGCCATTAAAGCCATCTCAACCATGAAAATCGCTACCATACACATTGATAATGAGCCTTCCATTCATGTAGAACACTTTTTCGACATTCAAGAACTCGAAAAAGTGGGTCTAAAGTTGAATGAAACCTTGTTGTTTTGTGGTGCAAGATCTTCAATGAACCTGATGTAGCTCCATGTGAAGCTTATAGGCCTTGGATCTTCTTTATCAATGAAGTCCTTTGCTTCTTGAAGATCAATGGCAGTAGAATGGAGAAGGAGAAAAGGTGATCGGAGATGCCACTTCAAGGAGAAGATGAGTCAAGAACAAACTCATGACCATAGGAAGCCATGCATAAGAGCTTAAAGGTAGGAGAAGATGAGTGGAGGGAGAGGGAGAGAAGGAACACAAAATTTTATGCCTCAAATGAGGTATGAACTTTGAAGTGTAATTCTCAAATGATCAAAGTTGAAAAAATGCACACACAAGGCCTCTATTTATAGCTTAAGTGTCACACAAAATTGGAAGGAAATTTGAATTTGAATTTGAATTTGTGGAGCCAAAATTTCACTAATTATGATTAGTGAATTTTAGCTATGGTTCAGTCCACTAATCCAAGATCATGTCCAAGATTCTCCACTAAGTGTGCTTAGGTGTCATGAGGCATGTAAAGCATGAAAGACATGCACAAAGTGTGACTATATGATGTGGCAATGGGGTGTAGCAAGCAAATGCTCACCTCCCCCTTAGGATGGTCCAAAGTTTAATTGGATTGGGCTTCTCCCAATTCAATTAAATTTCTCTCCCAATACACATATCAAATAGTGCACTTAATGCATGTGAAATTACAAAACTACCCCTAATACAAAAACTAGTTTAGGTGTCGTAAAATACAAGGGCTGAAAAATCGTACATTACTAGGGTAACCTACCTACACTATGGAACCCTAAATACAAGGCCCAAAAATAATGAAACCCTAATCTAATTTGTACAAAGATAAATGGGCTCATAGTTAGCCTATGGGCCCAAAATCTACCCAAAGGCTCACGAGAACCCTAGGGTCTTCTCCTACATCTCTGGCCCAATCTTCTTGGAGTCTCCTAACCATGGCTCTAGTGATGGGTCCCTTCCTTGGTAGGACTACATCAGAACCCCACACCATCTACCTAGAGCTAATAAGTACTTCCTAGCAACATGTTGAGTTCGTCAACAAGAAGACCATAGTCTCCAAGGTTTTGGGAGTGAAGGTCGTATTGTCATGCGACACCATTGCTAAGGCAACAAGGTGTTTGTACGAGGGCAGTACCTACCAAGAAGGTTGGGAGAAGAACTACGACTCCCACATCACTAGAGCTTTCTACTGTGGCAATGCATATAAGGCTAGTGATCAAAAGACCATCGTCTACAACTTGATGTGTGAGAAGGCGAAAATCTAGGCCAACATTCTGAATAAGAGTATACTTCATAAGGTAGGCTCCAAGACAGCCTTCTCTGACCTCCACAAGTTCGTGATGTTTCACTTGATGGAGAACCCACTTTTTGATCTTCCACACACCATATATATCAACATTCTGAGGAACCTCAAAGGGTTAGGTGGTCTGGATGACATCTACTATGCAACCTTCATTAACAAGCTTTTATGGGATCAAGGAGTCTATCATTTTTTCAACAACATGGATGGGGACTCCAAGCATACCTTAATAGTTAAAGGCTTGGTAGTTGCTAAACAACAAAAGTTTAGCAAAACTAACCTGAAGGCTATGAAGGTGGCCTTGGAACAGACCTTGAAAGAGGCTCTAGAAATGGATGCGGAAGCCCTCAATAAGCGAAAACAAAAGAAATTGGCTAAGTCCATTGCTGATGAAGACCATCGTCTGGAAAACTTTGGAACTACAAAGAAAATAAAAAGATCAGGACTGAACAACAATAGAAGAAGAAAGCCAAGAAATAGTCCCAAATGGATGAAGAAGAAGAGGAGATGTTGGCAAAGGAGAAACATACCAAAAGAAGGCATGAGTCTACCGTGTCTGCTCCTGCTGGTCCACTCGCAATAAACCCATTCGCACAAAGGTTAACAAACCTGAGTGAGATTGATGATGATGGTGAAGGACTAGTAAGGATGGTCCACCAAAAGTAGAAAGGTATTGCTCTTGATGCACCTGCTCCTAAAAAAGCAAAGAAGGCTCAACCTGCAGCTGAACCATGAGCGTTTGTTCTTCCATCATCCATTCCCCGATGGGTCAAGACAAGGGCTACCAAAGCCAAGCCAAAGATTGGTGACAAAGAATGGGTAGTTTCCTTCACAGCAAACAAGGAAGATCTAGCCTGTTCCTTATCAAAAAATGAGTCCATTGATGACACTTCTCACACGCCACTCCACAAGTTTGCACCAATCCCACAACCACATTCATCTCTCTCTTCATTACACATTGATAAGTTCAGAAGGGTAGCTCCTAGGGAGCCATTGACGGATGAACAACGTTTCTCTCTGGCCTACACTCATGGTAATCATGCACCACTCTCTCCATATTTTGAAGTCTCTTTCATTGAACCAATGGTAAGGAAAACCACATTTGCTGAAACACCCATTTGAACTTGTTTCAACTCTGAGCACACTCCATCGGAAGCCTTTAAGGCCTTTAAAGCCTTTATAGGAAAAATTGCATTTTTGGTCTCTCAATTTGTCTCCAATTTTGATTTTGGTCCCCCTTTAAAATTATTGACGAATTTTGTCCTCTTATTTTATCCAATCACGTAATCTTGGTCCCCCAATCCAGAATTGGACGTTGACTGTTACAAAGGAATGTTGACTGCCACATGTCACATTCTTATTGGATGATGACTGCCACATGTCATGTTCTGATTGGCCAATGACAACAACAATGCATTTCATCTTCCATGGATTCGACATCCAATCAGAACATGACACGTGGCAGTCATAATCCAATAAGAACATGACACATGACAGTCAACATTCCTTTGTAACAGTCAACGTCCAATTTTGGATTGGGGGACCAAGATTACGTGATTGGATAAAATAGGAGGACAAAATTCATCAATAATTTTAAAGGGGGGCCAAAATCAGAATTAGAGACAAATTGGGGGACTAAAAATGCAATTTTACCAAATTTATACTATTTGTCATCATAATAAATGAGAGATTATTAAGTATGGACGACCATGTGTCTCATCCATCCTATATTTTAATGTATAACAAAAGTATAAATTATCGATATTCTAATGAGTTTTTGACAAGTGGACATGATTATTGTGCTAAAGGAATGTTGTCCACAACTATAGAGAGTATGCTTTGTTTTAACCTGTTGTCCAACATGTTATATTTTGTAGGTGTCCACTCTTATGCAAAACAACGTAACACGCCATCATAAGATAAATTCGTGCGTTCAGTCTCAAGGACTAAGTATCATGAAAAAGGGAAGGACACATGTATTATTTTATTCAAATTTGGTTTGTCTCTATTACATTTGAATAACTAACATTTGACTTCAAGAAAAGGACAACATAGAAGAGACTAGAAGACCTCTATGGAATATCCCCTGGAAGGTCACTTTCACAAAGGTCAAAAAGCACATGGCGTTGTCTGTACTTGATATAAAATCCTCACCATTCGAAGCTTGGCACGTTGACTAATTCCTTTATGTGAGACAATGGTCCTTTCAAGATAACGACACAAACCCCACAATAGATACCTCATTGAAGTCTATAAAAGGATGTCTTGCACAATGAAACAACTTGACGAAAAATGAGAAAAAGATAGAACAAGAGTGCAAGAAAAATACTTGAAGCGAAACTCTGATATAAACACTACAAGTTCTACATTGTTATTATTCCTTGCAAAGAAAATTAATTTGTATCTGTGGAATAATTGGGTTTATAAAAACATGAAAAATGAAACTTATTTTGTAAACTTCTAATTGGATTCATCATATTTAATCGTCCTTTCTGCTATGTATCATTTTCATCAATTTGATTCTTTTATGATCAACTAGGAAATAAATTAGAGAAAAAAGTGTGAACATTGTATGAAAATCGTCTATTAATTAATTTAAGACAATTGATTAGAAATTGATTATTGACTCTAGAATTTCAATTAAAATAAGCTTTTGGATATTTTATTACGTAGTTGAAATTACAACCTAGTGTTCCTTAATTGAAAATCTCTTGACAATTGCTATTTGTTTCTTAAAATTATGTTTTTCACAAAGTGATTGTTAAAATGCTTTTCAATATATCGTGAAAAGTTGAATTGTTAGTTTATGGTAATATTAGATTATTTTGGACTTAGGTCTACTGTTATTGTCGCATATGGTACACTTGCCCTTAAGTGCACGTTTTTATGCATCAACTACCTTCTAAGCTTTTGGCTTTTCAACTCCTAACTTATAACTTGTAAGCTTTTATGCATTAATTAATCAACACTTAGTATTATAACACTTTTAAAATACCTTAATAAATGGCCCGTGTTTACAATTATTTTAGGGTAATAATGAAATAATCAATATATAAATTTTTATTAAGATTATAGCATTGATAATAATAAATATTTGTAATTTTTAATCATTGTATTGTTATCATAATAATATATAAAAAATACTTGAGCAAATTAGACTTGCATCCCTTGAACTTTTTTTGAATTACACACCATACTACTCTTTTTTCTATTCCTATTCTAGTTCCCATAATGTTTGAAAATCTTACTCTGACATCCCTTATATATTACACTACCTTGTATATTACATAGACATCCCTTGTAAGGGAGGTTGTTGCAAACATTAAATAAAGAAAGGTGTTGTATATAATTGAAAAAAAATCTAAAAGGGTGTTAATGTAATTTGATCAAAATACATAAATCATTATTATGACAAAAATTATCTAACAACCTTTTAAGATATATTAATAACCCATTAATGTTTAACTTGTTATACTATTTTTAGCTCATTTTCCATATCCTTAATTATTCTTAAAGCTTCAAATTGTATTTTGCACACTTTTTCTAGTTTTATCTATTTTTCAAACTTGTAACAAACTCGCGACTCGTATTTTTTAAGCTTAAATACCTTGCTAATGTATTCTAAGGTGTATTTATATAAATTTCCAAAGTTGGTAAAGATATAAAGTACCTAGTGTGAATGCATGTAAACCTCTACATCAAAGACTTTCAAAATTTCAAATATATTAACCTATAGCAAATATTATTTTAGAGTTAAACAACCAAAAAAGTGTTACTTTCATAGAATTTTGCTCTCAAGAATCACCTAATATACCGATATTCATGATTAAAGGGGGGTTGTTGTTGCACAACCAAAACTGAAAATGTAAAATCTGATGTGGCTAAGAGGTTCCCAAGTGGACCAAGCTCAGGAAGTTCACACCATTCTGTCAAGCCTAGTGTACATGGAGAGTCTTTAATGTAATGTCTACCGACTACGACCAACTTATATTGTCCTTCTATGCTTCGAATAACTTGTGTTGTTCCTTCTCCATCTTCCACAATCTCTTCCTTGAATGTTACTTTGCCTTCATGGTAACTACTATAACGTATGTGCTCCATCAAGTCAATGTAAGGATTCTTTGTTTTCCTTTTGTTGCCTTGTATTTTAAATGTTATCCAAAAGACTGTTAGTCTCACATTTGGATGTTGAGCTATGCGTAAACTATAAGCCAAGGCCTCTTGGTCATCACCTCCACCTAAGAAGACCATGGCAATTTCACAAAATGACTTCTCATATATGACTAAGAGTTTGCCATTCATTTGGCTTCGATCTATAAAGATTCCAACTGAGCAAGGAGCTTTCCTTAAAACATTTTGGTTTAGTATCCTAATTGAAGCATTGGAGTACTCAACATTTCCATTGATGGACCATTGCTTATGAAATGGCATAATCACAATGTTAGACTTGGAGTCCATTGCCATGTAGCATATATCATCGTGCATGCTTAAATATGGGGTAATTGCATTGAAATATTGCAACATGACACACCCTCTGTTATGCATTTGAAATTGATCAAAGGCGTTCTTTATGTGTTGAGATGACTTGTTAGTACTCTTATTTTTTGTGAGAGTGGAAATTGCCCTGCCTGAGAGCTCTATAAGATGTAGGACAAAGATTGAAATGGGCGTAACATTTGTAGGGTTGGAGGCTTGGAGAAGGTTGATCATTGGATATACATTTTCTTCATTGTGAACACAAACAAGTATTTTGATATCAGGTTCATGTTGTCCATCCTTAATTGTCTTTCTAATATATGCTTTATACCTCCTTGAAGGATCATATATGTAATGAACAACTATAGATGCCAATCCAGTTATGGCCACCATAGTAAATATAGCAAGGGTGAAAGGTAGTTCTTCTATTGCCTATTGATATACATCAAATAGAAATAAATTAGCAATATATATATGATCACATGTAAATATGCTAAATAGTATAATTCCAAAACTTCTTTATATCAATATGATTTTAAAGAACTTATTGGATCAACAAATTGGGATCATTATCAAAAGTGCAATAATATAGAATACAAAATGAAGTACGTTGTGTATATATTTGTTTATGTATATATGTATGTAAGTATTTGGACAAAATTTAGATGTGATTGTGTAGGTGTTTTTGGTGTTATGTTCCAATCAAATTTGGAGTTCCATATCAATAATTCACAAAATATGGATTTGCATTGAAAGTTAGCATATGTTACTACGATAAAACTATAATTTTGATTGAAGAACAACAAAAAAACACTTAAGAAATTATATTTATGTTTTTTCTATATAGTTTTTTCCTTATTATTTTATAATAAAAAAGGAGGTAACGTACCTTAACATTCAATAACATGTTGAGGACGCAAAGATCAACAAGGCCTTTGCAACACATGATTAGAGCTAGTGCAAAAGAATCCCAAAATTCAATATGAAAGTGAAGCGATGGTAAAATGGTTCCCATAAACTTTCCTACGTATGTTGAAATTAAGATAACCTCTATGGTTACTGTCTTGGATTCTACTAATGAAGGAACATCAGTCCTGAGGCCAGTAATAGTACAATAAGATGGAACCATAAAAGTAGAACCAACAGTGTCAAGTCTTTCTGCCAGGACAGAACCTAATGGGGGACCATCCGGTAAGATCAAGCCAAAACAAAACGCAACAAGGAATGGAGGTTGGCCTAACATACTTGCAGAGAATCCAACAAATAGTAATATACAAATGATTGATAAGAAATGACTTTCTGTCATAGGCTTTCCTTGTGGATTGCGGTTGGAGATCCATATAACCAACGGCCTTAGAAAAAAGAATAAGATGGAGAAATAACAAATTGTCACAGCTATTTCTGTAATAGGTTTATATGTTTGTTGTTCCACTGCTTTAGCACTATTGATTACCACAAAATACATTACCCACATGCATAAATCACTAATCATGGAAATGGATATAGCCATGCGTCCAATTTCTGAATTAAGAATGTTCATCTCAGCAAGGAAGCCACTAATAACAGGAAATGTAGACACTGAAGATGATATCACTAAAACATGAATACCAGTGTTTTCCATCCCTTCAGGGTACATTCCTTTAACAATATTGAAAATTATACCACCAAGTGCTATAGAAGATATGTTTCCTATTAGACCAATTGCTATTGCTTGCTTTTCTATCTTTAAGATTAGCATGGGATTGATTTGCACCCCTATTTGAAAGAAATGGATTATCATGCCAAATTCTGCAAATGTTGTGAGTGTCATTTTGCTTGCTGTTGGAAATATCATCTCATAACTTGAATTGTGTTGACCTAGAAATAAAGGGCCCAGTATGATTCCAGCCTGATGAGACCATTGAAGAAGGAACACAAGATGATAAACCATTAGATCAAATCCCATAGAATACTCATGTCAAAGAAAAGATTGTTCATTTTAGAATAAATAATACATGCATTCACGGTCTTCCAATGACAAACCATCATGTATGGTAAATTTGTTAACTTTTATAATAATTATGGTAAAAGTCATAAAAAAATAGTTTATATTAATTTACAATGTAAAAACTCTTACATTAATATTGTGTGCCTATTAAACTTTTTATTTATGAACTTTGTGGGAGAACTTAAAAACAAATTCATTCCAAAACATGGCTTTAGAATAATTATTTCAAATGCTTAAGTTAAAATGCATTTTCATGACCATGAATGATTTTAAACTTTTAGCAACTATGGTCTCTCTAGATAGTACAATGTACTAACCATGCATATTTATTAAACTCTTTATTTTATTAGCTTTCAAGGAGTACTTAAAAAAAAGAAGATTATGGAAAACGAATTCACAAACACAACTTAGTATAATTATTTCAAATGCTTAAGCTAAACTTCATATCAATGAACGTTTTTAAACTTTTATTAACTATGGCATCCCTATATAATACAACGCCGAATATAAAATGAATGATATCTTTGTATTGAAAGGTTGATCTTGTTCTTAAATCCCTTTGGTTACTAATTGATGGCTACAATTCAAATCAATCGACCAACAAATAGTAATTGTTAATTGTGATGAAAGGAAAAAAAATAACTTACCACAATCTGTGAAATAAGAAAGGTTTGATGACAAGGCCTTAACAAGAGATAAGTGATTCTACCGACAATATACATAACAATAATCTCGATAAATAAGACAGATGTGTCATGATGAAGGGGATTGTCTCCATACCAAACACCTCTGCTTGTGTGTTTCAAAACATATTGGCATACGAATTTCTCATTGCCAATCATTCCATAAGAACTCAATTGATCTTTCCTTTCAATATCCATTTTAGTAGATTTAAGAAAAGTTAATACTTCAAAAGAAGCACCCAAAACAATGGCCAAAACTCATACCAATGACAGGAACAAGGCAAATAAACTTCAAAAAATGTGAGAGAAAGGTGATGGAAAGAGAGACTAAAACGATAGTTTAGATAATGGATGGACAAGGAAGTTAGAAGCTTAATGGTTGAAAAGTGTCAATTTAGTTGACCGTTATCCGATATAATTGGTTAGTAAAAATAGTAACTAAAAATAAAAAATAAAAATCCTTATTGTTTGGTATGAGATGAGGTACCATGCTAGATATGTATCTATAATTTAAGACTTTTGGTCTCCTTAGTCAAAATGTGGAAGATAATGACCCATGAATGTAGCCAGATGTTCAACGCATATGCATCTGTGCATACATAAGTTTTGTAACAATATAAGAACACCAAATATGAAGATGAATCATATATTTTAAAGGTATTTGTGGGTCATCATGTTATAGGTGCTAAGTATTCACTATCTTTATCGATGGATTTATGTTAAAAAAATTGATTGAATATTAATGGGATTTCCTCTTTCAACCACATTTTTTTCATCCATAAATCTTAAACTTAATATCATGCTTAAGGGATCTAAATCTAATTACACTCACACCAATGACACATTATATATATATATATATATATATATATATATATATATATATAGATTATGTAAAAGGTACTACATATTTTTTGAGTTCTACAAATTTTTAATATTTTATAATATATTTTAAGGTGACTATTTTAAATGCTAAAAAATTAAGGATAAAATATGTTTGTGATCCCTAATATATATCCAAATTTTGCATTAGGTTCCTAATATTTTTTTTTGCGTTTGATTCTATTATTTGAAATTTTTTGTTTTAGGTCTATGCGGGTAGAATTCCTTCATCAAGTGATGATGTGTTCATTAAATACGATTTGTGACAATTTTTAAAATTGCTAGTATCTATTTTGAAACTAGAATTGAAATTTTTGGAGGCAAAAAAACGTCACAACCAATTAAATATATAAAAAATAGGGAGAAAAATTAAATTCCAGTACAAGAAAAACACCAAAGGATGCCTTTCAAATCACAAAAACAAGATCTAATCTCATATTCAAATAAAAAAATTCAAACAACAATTCCAAATTGAAATCAAAATTTTGAACAAGACCTTAGAATCAAAATCAAAGCACAAATAAAAAATCCCCAAAATTACAACACCAAAGCATAAATTAAATTTCCTTCGGCTAGTGCGCAGACCACAGTGGAGTCAAAATCACTACCATCGGTAGTGTGCGACCTCACCATTCTGCCACCCTAACCTCGAACCAAACCCTAACACCATAAACTCAACAACCCAAATATGGAAATGCAACCTTGAGGATGAGGTTCTATGACACCATATTTAATTTGCATGATGAGGTTGAGGAGCTTTTCAGTGGAGGTAGTGGTTAAAGTGGAAGAGGAGATGCAGGTCATGGGGGTGTTGTTTGGGTCAAGATGGTGAAAGGGCATGCACGACATGACAGTGCATATGAGAGTCATGCAGGTGCAAATCTAGAGGTAGAAGTGGCGTGCATGTGGAGGTGATGGGGTGGGTCGCGCACACAAATCTTGGTCGAAAGAGGTGGCGACGCACAACATGGAGGTGATGACATAGGTCGTGTGTGCAAATCTTGGTCATAGGAGGTGGCAGCGTGTGACGATGGTTACGAAGGATGTGGTGGTGGTGCATGTGTGGCTGTAGAAGATGGGAAAGGGAGAAAATAAGGTTACTATAAGAGAATTTGGAAAGGGAGGGGTAGAAAGGGAAAATGAAAAGGAAAAAAAATAAATAAAAAGGTCATTACGTGTGACACATTCCTTTTTAACTTATTTTGGTAGTTTTTAACCACAAATTATAATTTGAAATTTAAGTGAATAGAACTATTTTTTAAAACTGTCAGAAATTATATTAAATTTTTAATGGACACGTCATTTGACGAATGAATAAACATAAAGAGAAAATTTAGTAGGGATTCTAATGCAAAATTTTGCATATATTATAGACCACAAACATATTTTAACTAAAAATTATTTATTTTTTATAATATTGGTCTCCTTAAAATATGTTGTCTATAAGATACCGTCCTTTTATATTATTATTTTTATTTAAAGTTTATTTTATGAACTAGTTACATTTGCATACATAAAGAGGCAAATTTGTTTACAATTTAAATGAATTAAAGTTTAATAAGAATTGTTAAATTTAAAAGCAAACTATCCAAATTGACACAGGTTTGTGTAACATGCTTTTAAATTTAACAAAGTAGATGCATATCAATTTTTGAATATAACAAGCTACTTTGTTAATTTTCAATTGAAACTAGATGCATATCAATTGAAAATTAATTTTCAATTGAAACTAGATGCATATCAATTTTTGAATATAACATGCTACTTTGTTAGTCTAAAATACTACTAATGAATATGAAAAAAAAACCTACAATGGCATATTCATCCATTAACTTAGGTAATTTATTTTTGTAAAAAATCAACATTCTTTTTGTTTTCAAGAGTAGACTAACTGGCTAAGCAAGTTGTAACTTAATTTCTTTTTCATGGATTAAACACAAACTGAAACCACAAACTATCACCAGAATATATAATAATGTAAAACCATAGAATGAGTCAAGCAAATGCACCTTCATGTAGATGTAGCTTTCATATGAAACAAATTATGTGACCAAAATGTATATACCAAAAGCAAATGGCCTCAGTTCTCAACACAAACATGTTTAATTATATCACCCAATATTGATAAAGATTAGAATTTTTTTTTTATAGAATGAATTTTCTATGCATTCTTAACTTACATCTTTTTACACTATTCATAAATGAGAAATCACAATAACTATTATTTTTGTGCAAAATATGTTTTTGGTCTCTCAACCTTTAGTGATTTTCATTTTTAGGCCCTAAACAAAATTTTAATTGTTCTTAATCCCTATACTTTTAATGTTTACATTTTTAGTTCCTGTCCTTAAGTATCACTATTAAGTGATGACGTGTCAACCACGTTAGAGTCATGTGACATATTAATATGAGGTGGCAATCACATATTAAATTTTTAGGTATATTGTGTTCTTAGTCTTTCATCTTTTTATGACATTCACTTTTAGTCCTTCAATGATCTTTTTCTTCTCCAGAATTTAGTCTCTTAACAATTTTTTGACTGATCTTAATTAGTCCATCAATAATTTGTTTGACTAGTCTTAGTTACATAAATTTTTTTGTCATTGTTTTTAGTGTTTCTCATCAAATATCGCCATTAAGCGATAACGTGACTTACCATGTGGACTACTAGTATGATCTAATAGTCACTTGATAAAATGTTTCTTGTTCGAGACATTTTCTAGTGGTTCTAACGAACTATAAATATTTTGATGTTTTAGCCCCTCCTCTTTTGTTCGCTCACATGGCCTTCTCCCCTAACGTATAGACTCTTCAATATCTCCTTTTAGCATTTTTGCACTTAAGAAATTTTGTAGTGCCTTAGAATGACTAGAAAATGTCTTGAACAAGTAATATTGTATCAAGTGACTATTACATCATACCAGCAATCTACGTGTCAAGTCATGTGATTGCCACATCATCGCTTAGCCATGATACTTGATGAGAAAGACTAAAAACAATGACAAACAAAAGGTGAGAGACTAAAATTGGTAAAAAAAATTGATAAGGAACAAAGACTGGTAAAAAAAATATTGAGGAACTAAAAGTGAATTTCATAAAAAGACGAAGAATTAAAAACATAATTTACTCAAAAAATTGACATGTGGCTTCCATGTCATCATTTAACGATTTAACGGTTGGGACTAAAAACATAAACAGAAAAATATAGTGACTAAAATTGATCAAAATTTTGTTTATGGACTAAAAACACATTTTGTTCATTATTTATAAGGAAGTTATTATAAAAGTTTACAAACTTACTATGCATATTAGTTTATGATTGAGTGACTAGTGTAAAAAGTCTTTAATTTGTGCATAAACTATTTACTCAAAAATGAGCAATACCCAACATGTTCTTTAATATATCACTGTTTATAGAAAGTGTTGATATATTTCCAATGTCATTAAATATTTAGATAAAAAAAACAAGGCTTACTTATGTGTTTTGATCCCTGATGATTTAGTGAATTTTGTTTTGAGTTCCTAATAATTTTTTTTTGTATTGAGTTCCTTATAAACAAAATTTTTATTTTTGGTCCTTGTTGTTTTGTTTTAGTACTTCTAGTATATCTATTTTTTTTTTATTTTTGCTCGTATAATATTTTGTTCATTTTGTATTAATCCCTTTGAAAAATATTTGATAGAGACTAATAACAAGTTATCCACTTATTTTAGGGACAAAAACAAATATAGATATATTAGAAGGACTAAAACAAAATAATAAGAATCAAAAATATTTTTTATTAGGGAATTAATGCAAATTTATTTATTAGGAACCCAAAATAAAACTAACTAATTTAACCAGAATAAAAAGTTATGAATCGCATAAACAATAATTTGGATTTTTTATTGATCAGGGGCTTTTTTTGCGATTTTTCTAAATGGGGGTCAGCTTTAAATAATTACCTAAAAGGGGATAAGTCATGATAGGTGACACGACTTATGAGTTAAAAGTCGTAACACCTGTTGCGACTTCCTATTTTTTGAATTGAAGTCGTAAAATTATTTACGACTTCAGTTTAAATTTTTTTACGATTTTAAAGTCATAACCATTTTTTTTGCTTTTATGACTTCAAAGTTGTAAAAGATTTTCTTTTTCTTTTGGTTTTATGACTTTGAAGTCGTAAAATCTTTTTTTTAAAAATAAAATTGTTTAAGTTTAAAGTGTTTTTTTTAAAAAAAAAATTAATTTTTTTACATTATTTTACTTTGTATTCTAATTTTTTAAAATTGTAAAAAAAATTATTTATTTAAATTTCAAATAAATAATTTTAATTTTACTTATTAATAGTTTTATTTAATATTGTGTATATTTTTTATGGTTTTATTTTATATGCTATTAATTTATTTTAATGTTTTATTATTTAATATATATTATATATTTTTAATATTTTTTTATTTAAATGTTTTTGTTTATTTAAATTTTGGATAATCTATTGATAAAAATACATACTAAAATTAAAAATAACATTATACATTAATATAAAATGAACAATACAAATTAAAGAAAAACATAAAAAATAGAAACTATATTAGTCATTTACTTGTTTGTATGGATAGTTAGTACAATTATGACCTTCGCATCTACACAATGAGCATTTCTTAGGCCTATTTGAAATTGGTTTGTCCATTTCATTATGTATTCAAGTAGTGGCTGATCTTTCCGATGTCTGTCGTCGTTTCGAAGGATCAAGCATAAAATGTGGACCTAGATATTGAGGCCATGTGTCTTCACTTCCAAGGGAATGAAAGTGATGCTAATAAAATTTGAAAATATTTTTCAACTTGTATACAGGGTCAATAAAGTCATCATAATTTAAATTGCAAAAAGCACACCCTGTAATGGCATGCGAGCAAGGTAGTCAAAGTGCTTGAAATTGCCCATAATCACACGACCATTCATTCAATTTGATAGAGCATGCCATTGCTCGTTGACCAAGTCTCATGTTTGCAATTTCTTGAACCTCAAACTCCCTTGTTTCTTAAACATGCATGCAAATATAATGCGAGGTAGAAATGTGTTGATTTTCTTGCATCATGACATATGTCTTCAGAGTATCTATGTCTCGCCTTTATCATATTCATGATTTTCATGTCATTAGTAACAAATGAATAATTTATTTTATTAAATGTTTCATTAACTAAGGCAGTAATAGGTAATGCTCAGGTTCCTTTCAAAATAGAATTCATATATTCGGCAAGGTTGGTAGTCATATGGTCATACCATTTCCCTTCACCGTAGGTCTGAGTCCATTTACTCTTGGAAATTTGATCCAACCAATCTGCTGTTTGAGTAAACTTGGTTTCCTCATCTCGTATCCTATGTCAAAAGATAAAACAATGAGTAATAAATATAGTGAAGATGTAATAAAGCAAGAATCTGATGCATGAAATAGGAAGAAACATACCCATATTGATGAATTCTTTTTTAAGTCAACATTTTTAAATTTTTTTGTTGAAATTTGATGCAATGTGGCGAATGCAATACACAGACGAAACATCCGGTCCATTCTACCCAACGCTTTCCGATTGTAAAGTTGCTAGCAAACAGGGTTACCCTGTCTGATATAATACACAAATTTGGTTGCAGTGTAACATATCTTTGCAAATAATGCAAGAAACATATCCCCTATCGAACTAGACAAAGCGTGAAGGGACACTATCTACTGAGGTTGTAAGTTTAATTTACAATTTTAAAAAATTATTGATATTATTAATCATTATTATTTCTAACTTTGTAAATCTTGAATCACAACATTATCTTGGTCATCACCAACATCAATCATATGTTGAACCCAATGTACCTCCAGTGCATGTTTCTAGATATATGCCCCAACATCATCCATCACAAGCACAATATCAATCAACAACCTTCTCTGGATACGCGTCTCAAGGATGTCAACAAAGTTTTCAACCAATAGGGTTCTCATCATATATGCCTCAATACTCATTTCAAGTTCCTTCTACCTCAAATATTTTTTATGGACCCTCACAAAGGTTTAGTGTAACATCCCATTTTTCATAAACTAATTTAAAAAGAATTGTTATTTATAAATAAATAGAGTTTTAAAAAAAATGATCATGTTTTTATAAAGAAATAAATAATGAGAAATAATGGTTTGAAGAAAAAAAAAAGATATTTGATTTATTCATTTGATAGGGAATAAAATAGAGTTTCTTTTTATAAAATCTTAAAAATAAATAAATAGAGTAATAATAAGTTGTGTGTACCCTAGGTATAAATAGCGATGTTAGGTCAGTTTTAGACTGACGATGTCTCTTTCCTTCATTTTCGTTATCTCTCTTCTCCTCTCCAAAACCATTTCTTTTTCCCGCAGCCCACAAAACCTGTCTTAGAAAAACGATGATTTTGGACTCATTCACCGTTGGTTCGTGAAAGTTGAGTACCACGTTCGCAACCCAATTTCAAGCATTCTCACCGTTGGGAATTGCAAAAACATGTCAGAGCTAAGAGAAATACCCTTCGCACCGTAGCTTTCTCTTTTCCCACAGAAACCCAAAACGGTCTCAGTAAAACTATGATCCCGGTTTCGTTAACCGTTGTATTTTCATGAAATTTGGATATGTTGTTTGAAATTCAATTTCACGCACTTTCACCGTTGGGATTTGCGAGATAATATTTGTGGAGGGAGAAAAAGGAATCGCATGAAGACAGCACAAGTGGAGGCTTCAATCTCTTTTTCGTATCTCTGATGTTTGGGAATTCTATTGGAGCAGTCGGAGGAATAACTGGAGGAATCTCAGGGAACCGCTAGAGATGCCGCTATCGCTGTCGGAAGACACGTGAGTTCGCTCAGAGGTAAAGGATGAGTTTATCGCAATTGGGGGTTAGAATGAACATGTGTAGGGATCCTTAGAGAACTAAATTTGGGATTATTTTGGGATGTTTATTGAATTATAATTTTCTCTTTATGATTATAAATACAATATTATTGTGTTCTATGTACCAATTGATGTCCTGATGAGAATTGATTGATAAACTTGAGTGCTCTTGATGCCTTTGTGTTTAACCCATGAATTTGATTATTTGATTTTGATATAATTGTGAGAAACTATTTCAGGGATTTTACACCCCATGTTGTGATAAAATATTTTGTATAAATTGTTATGTTGAGGTTATGAAATGATGATTCGAACTGTGATTATATGATAAATTGAACATATGACGGATGATGAAATACATGTGTATTGAGATGAGATGTGTGTATAGAGTTGTGAACTATTAACTGTGCAATCACACAATTGTAAGACCCTTTAAGGGTGACGAGTATTGTGATGGGATAAATTGTGGGAACCCGACGAGTTAAAATGATTTTGAAAACAATTGAGTAGTTGTGTATATTGCATAGTTCATAGGTAAAGTGAATATGATTCATGAGATGTGATAACATGCTATTTTGAGATTATACCATTGTGATTGAGATCGAGTGTATGTGATAAATTGTGTATGTATGTAATTGAGATGTTGTTCGCATTGAGTATTAACTATGAATTGTACAATTGCACGACTATAAGTCCCTTTAAGGGAGACGAGTTAATGCTAAGTCTCTTTAAGGGCGACGAGTTAATGTTAAGTCCATTTTTGGGCGATGAGTTAATGTTAAGTCCCTTTAAGGGCGACGAGTTAATGTTAAGTCCCTTTTTGGACGACGAGTTAATGTTAAGTCCCTTTAAGGGAGACGAGTTAATGTTAAGTCCCTTTTATGGCGACGAGTTAAAACTATTTTGAGAACAATTGAGGAGTCGTGTGTTTTGTACAGTTCATAGATAGAGTCTGTGTGCTAAAATGTTTTCTGGGTTGAACCTGAATCAAGAGGGAGAGACCCTGACGGACTCTTCGGAGTGTAAGTCTTGGGGGTCACATGGTTTGAGTGCTCCTTTAAGCCTATGTTGATCCCATATGATTGGAGCATTCTCGCAAAACACTGTGACCCTGACTGGTCTCCCTATGATATTACCTAGTGAGAGTGACTTGACTTGCTAGTGTGTGGTTTGTCTTGTCATGTACTCCTAGGTGCCCGACGAGGTTTTTCACTAACATGGTACCACATTGTATATAGGCTTGAGTCTTAGCATAACTGTTGCATACACTTGCTAATTGTTTATTATGAAATTGATGTGTTATTATGTCTTGATCGGAGTGTGTAATTCTTGTGTATTGTGATTGATGATTGAAAAGTGAATTTTGAATGACAAAGTGATGAAATAATGTGAGATATGCTAAGTAAATTGTATTTGACTATTATATGTTGTCTTGTTTCTCTCTAGTAGTTAGGAATGTGATAACTCACTCCTGGTTTGGTGTTTGTGTTTGGATCCTGTGATGATCTTGAACTTTGTGTTCGGGGGAGCAGATGAATAGGTGGATGACTATGAAAAACCTCATGCTAGAGGACACAGGAACACAACGCTCTGATAGGATGTGACATTAGGATATAGGTTCTATATTAATTGTATGAAGCTTAGATGGCTTTGTTTGAGCCGAGATGACTTATTTATTTATTTGCACAAGTTTGAATATGATGTAGAAGAAAGTGAATGTGAGCCTTTTACCCCTTTGAAAGACTTGTATTTAAAAATGTTTTAAAAATACTTTTAATTAATATTTGAATTTTTATTCCTTTATTAGTATATATGTGAGGGGTAGAGGGTGTCACATTTAGCACCACTTTTAACACTCCACCATCTGCATATAATCCACCACCATTGAACTCTTGTTACCGTCCATCATTACCTACTCAAATGTGTGACATGGGTCATGAAGATGAGAAGAATGATGATGATAACAACAATACCAACAATGGCGATGATGATAATGATGATGACAATGGTGGTGATCATGTTTCTCAACAACAACACACAATTATTTGTGAACATCCTAGAACAAGAGGAGGTAAAGGTTGTAGAACAAGAAGACAACAAACACATGCAAATCTAGTCCAACAAGATGAGAGACTGAGGCACATGTCTAGAATAACTAGTTGTGGGACATCATCTCTATTAATTTTTTAAAAAAAACATGTAATTTAAATTTAAATGTCATCAATTTTTAAATTAAAGTATTTTAAATTTTTAGTATCTCCTTTTAATTTTACTATGTATTTTTATTAATAGATTATCTAAATTTTAAATAAAAAACATTTAAATAAAACAATATTAAAAATATATTATATTTTAAATAATAAAACATTAAAATAAATTAATAACATATAAAATAAAACCATAAAAAAATATACACCATATTAAATAAAAATATTAATAATTAAAATTAAAATTATTTATTTAACATTTAAATAAATATTTTTTTTTACAATTTAAAAAAATTAGAAGACAAAATAAAATAACGTAAAAAAAATTAAAACTAAATAAAACACTTTAAACTTAAACAATTTTATTTTTAAAAAAGGGTTTTACGATTTCAAAGTCCTAAAACAAAAAAAAAAAGCTTTTATGACTCTAAAGTTGTAAAAGCAAAAAAGAAAATGGTTACGACTTTAAAGTCGTGAAAAAAAATTAACTGAAGTCATAAATAATTTTACGACTTCAGTTAAAAGATAGGAAGTCATAATAGGTGTTACGACTTTTTAACTCAGAAGTCGTGTCACTTGTTACCACTTACCCGTTTTGGATAACTATTTAAAACCAACCCCATTTGAAAAAATTGCAAAAAAAAACCCTAATCGATAAAAAGCCCAATAATTTCAATCATTTTAAAAAATATATACTCAGTATACATACAAGTTTAATTACAGTCTATCAATTATCTAATATTAAACCCAAATTAAAAATAAATAAAAAACTAGCAAGTCTCACTTTGTATTGTCATGTGAACTAACAAGGCTAGCCGAAATTAATAAGGCTGGCCGAAATTTCGGCTAACGTTTGCTTCAATACGATTCTAAAATTTGAGATTTTAATCAAGCAATTTGTAAATTGAAAGGAAAATTTGTCTTTCAACCGGAATGAATTCTCAAATTACTTTCCAAAAGCACTTGGTTCAAGGTGGACTGTAACTAAATTTGGAGATAATTGGGACATAAAAGATAAATGATTTTTTTTTAAATGGAACAGAAATCAAATAATCAAAAAAGAGATAATTGTATTGATTTTATTAGATTGTGACTAACAATAAAAAGATGACCTTGTTAGATTTATGCATATTTATGGAAAAGTCACATAGAGGCTCATTTATGCAACACTAAAATTGTAGAGATTTTTGTGGCAACACCAATCATTACATTAGGAAGAGTTTGATGATCTATGTCATGACAGTTTTTGTGTGCTGAGAAGCTTCTTGTTTGAACAAAAAATGATGTATTGACTAATGTATTGTTTTATCCTATGAATAAAATTTTAAATAAAAAAAAATAGTTTTAGAACATAAATTTGAAAAATGAACATACATATAAAAAATTGTTGATCATGAATTAAGTCACTTAAGAATAAGCAAAAAACATTGTAAAGGAAAAAAAAAAGAAAGAGGAGAAAATGAAGACAGAAGGGACAAAATTAAATTTGGAAACACATAAAGATGGTACATTATCTATATCCAAAGTACACTAAGTTTATACATATGATTGCTGGTGATGTCAAATCCTAACATTTTGCTATATATCTACTCTTCTCAAATGTGTGGACTCTTCTGGATCACGTGATCCCCAAAATCTGATTTGTTGTTGCACCACCAAAATTGATCTTTTGGCTCTTATATTTAAAGAGGCAAGAATCTCTCCTATAACTCCCAATTCTCCGTGCTTCCATTTTCTAATTTCTGACATTAATTTTGAATCTGCATGCCTCCTGCCAACCATTACAAGGTCATAACAACTCTCCATGTATTCAATAACTTAAAGTACATCCCTTCCATCCATTATCATCTCCTTTTTGTAAGAAACTCTTTCATTCCAGAATTCCTTAAGCCTAAACTCACTCAAGATTTGTGTGTCAAGCTTTTTGCTCTTTTCTGTGTTAGAGTCAAGAACATATGAGTTCCTTGACACACACTTGCAGGAAAAGAGAGAAATGTATGAGGTAGGAGAGAGAGTTTCTATTCTGCAAGTGTATTCCTTTCTTGAAATGTATAAACTTATTCAACTATCTTATTGAATGATCAATTGTATTTATACTTCATTGTCAAAGGCTAAAAAGATAAAACTGAAAATTGCAACTCAACACATTACTTTCTATTTTTTCAGCAACAAACTACTAACCAATTAACTAACTTTCTAACAAATGAAAACTAACTGATTTATCCACAAATGGATCAGGATTACTACAACACCCTCCTTTAATTCTGATCCTTAATTAGCTTTTATCATCAGTTTACTTCTCAGTTCTTCAAACTTGGCTTTCTTCAATGGTTTTGTCAGTAAATAAGCAAGATTATCTTTTGATTTGCAATAGGTGAGCTTGATTTTTCCTTTGTCAACTTTGTCCCTGATAAAATGATACCTAGTATCAATGTGCTTGTTGTTCCATGATCTACAGGGTTCTTAGCAATATTGATTGTTGACTTATTATCAATCAGTAAGCAAATTGGTTCCTTCTTTTGAATCTTCATTTCTTTTAGCATTTTCCTCAACCACAGACCTTGACATGCTCCAAGGGAAGCTGCTATATACTCAGCTTCACAAGTAGATAATGCTACTGGATCTTCTTTCTTCAAGCTCCAGGAGATTAGAGCTCCACCATACATGAACACATAGGCTACAGTGCTCTTCCTGTCATCCTTGTCCCTCCTCCAATCTGAATCAGTATAGCTAAACATATTTTGATTTGATTCATTTTGTCCAAAAGGTAGCAACACTCCATAATCATTTGTGCCCTTCATATACCTTAAGACCCTTTTTGCAGCCATCATGTGAGAAATCTTAGGTGCCTTCATAAACCTGCTTATAATGCCAACACTATAAGCTATGTCAGGTCTTGTATTATACAAATACCTGAGTGAGCCAACTATTTGTCTGTATAGAGTAGCATCTGCTAGTTCTCCTTCATCATTCAAGCTCATCATTAGTCCAGTTTCAGCTAGAGTTGCAGTTGGATTGCAATTGCTCATGTGAAACTTCACAAGCAAATCAGCTGCATATTTACGTTGATGCATCTCCACACCTGTTTCAGTTTCCTTGAATTCAGTCATTTCAAATTGCTTCATCAACAACTGCTTGACTTTGTTGATTTCTAACATGTTGCTCCCAGTGATCAACAAATCATCCACATAGAGGCATAATAGGATTAAATCTGCAGTAGTCTCCCCTTTAATATAGACACCATGTTTAGAAATACATTTCTCAAACCCAATCTGGTTGAGAACACCATCAATCTTCCTGTTCCAAGCTCTTGGAGCTTGTTTTAAGCCATACAGGGCCTTTTTTAGTTTGTACACTTTGTCTTCTTGGCCATCAACTTGAAAAACCTGGAGGCTGATCAACAAACACATCTTCTTCAAGAGGCCCATTTAGAAAAGCAGACTTGACATCCAATTGATGCATTGACCACCTTCTCATACTTGCAATTGCAACTACAAGCCTTATTGTCTCAATCCTTGCTACTGGAGCAAAAATTTCACCATAGTCCACACCTTCTCTTTGCGGGAAACCTTTTGCCACTAGTCTTGCCTTGTGCTTAACCACCTCTCCTATGGGATTCTTCTTCACTTTAAAGACCCACTTAACTGCAATAGGTATTTTCCCTTTTGGGAGGTTCACAAGATCCCATGTGTTGTTCTTCTTAATTGAGCTCAATTCCTCCTTCATTGCTTGAATCCATTGAGGTTCTTGCAATGCTTCCTCTACATCTATTGGCTCAGCACCATCATATAAGGCCAAGTGCACTAGGTCACCACCTTCAGTGATTTGATCATCTTTATAGACTTCATAATCTCTCAAACTCTGGGGAACTTGTGTCACTCTTGTTGACTTTCTCAGAATTCCTTGGTCAGGTGTGACAGCTGTTACAACAACATTATTACCACTGTAATCTGCTTCAATCAAGAATCTTGCATTCCTGCTTGTAGACTCAAGTTCTAGCCTCCAGTTTTTAAACTCATCAAATTCCACATCCCTGCTAATTGCAATTTGCTTGGACCTTGGATCAAATAGCTTGTACCCTCCTGTCTCATGGTATCCAAGAAATACCATCAATTCACCTTTGTCATCCAGTTTCTGTCTCAACTGGTCAGAAATGTGTTTGTAGCAGATAGCACTTAAAATTCTCAAATGTTTCACATTGGGTTTGATGCCTGACCAAGCTTCTTCTGGAGTCACACCATTTAGTCTTTTTGTAGGACTTCTATTCAGCACATACGCAACAATGGAAGCAGCTTCACTCCACAAGTTTTATGGCAGATCCTTGCATTTGAGCATGCTCTTGACCATGTTCATAATTGTTCTATTCTTCCTTTCTGCTACCCCATTCTGTTATGGAGTGTAGGGTGGTGTGAACTCATGTACAATTCCTGCTTCATCACAAAATTCTAGGAATTCTTTTGAGGTGTATTCACCACCTCCATTAGTTCTCAACACTTTAATCTTCCTAGAACTTTGATTTTCAATATAAGCTTTGTACTTCTTAAAGATATTAAACACATCACTCTTTCTTTTGATCATATAAATCCAGGTCTTTCTAGTGAAATCATCTATAAAGGATATAAAGTACATGTTTCCTCCAAGGGACTCTACTTGTATAGGGCCACAAACATCTGAATAGATGATTTCAAGCTTCTGAGTTAATTTTACTGGGATAAACTTCTTGAAGGGCTTCTTTGTCTGCTTGCATTCCAAGCAATTTCTGCATTTCTCCTGTGATTGCTGTAGTTGAGGAATTCCTTGTGCCAACTTGTGCATTTGAGCAAGATCTCTGAAATTCAAGTGTCCAAGCCTATAGTGCCAAAGCCATTCTTCTTTGTTGCTCACAGCACTAAGACATTCGTGCTCAAGTGCTTGCGTTCCAATTTTAAAAGTTTTATTTCTGGTCAATGGTGTTTTTATGATTAGATTTCTGGTTTTGTCATATACCATCATCATCATGTCCTCCATAGTTATCTTAAAGCCTTTTTGAAGTAACTGGCAAAGACTTAGAAGATTGTTGCTTAGGCCTGGAACATAAAGTACATCCTCTATGCAAGTTTCTCTGCCATCTTTCCTCTGAATCAAGACATTTCCAATTCCTTCAGCAAGCATGGTGATGTCATTTGCAAATCTCACTTTGCTTTTCATCCTTTCATCTAGACACACGAACCAGTCTTTGTGACCAGTCATGTGTGTAGAGCATCCTATGTCTAAGTACCATTGACCCTTGTCATCAGGCGTTGTCTTATTTGTCACCATCAACAGGACAGGTTCAGGAACTAAATCTGCTTCTTCTGCAAGTTGAGCCTCATCAGCAGGATTTTTATCCTTGTACCAGCAATCAGCAGCATAATGTCCCTTCTTTCCACAATTGTAACAATCTACATTCTTCTTGTCCCAAGTCTTTTTTCCTCCTCTCCCTCGATTTCCAATATGTCTTTCTCTGTTGGAACTTTGGTTGCCATTATTTTTATGATCTAAGTGCTCTCTTGATCCATGGTTGCCTCTTCCTCTTGAGTTCTTGAATCTGCCTTTCTTTCCTCTGGATGATTCATTTCCAGAGTTCTTCGGGTTTTGTTGAGCTTGAAGAGCTGTTTCAACAGGATTTGTATTACAATTATTCCTTTCTTGCAATCTTTTCTCATGGGCTTCGAGGGAACCTTGTAATTCATCAATGCTCATGGATTCCAAATCCTTTGATTCCTCAATAGCAACCACAATGTGGTCGAATTTTGGATTCAATGATCTTGATACTTTTTCAATCAGTATTAGATCAGTGAATTTCTGACCACAACCTTTCATTGAATTAGTAAGAACTTGTAATCTACCAAAGAAATCTCCAATACCTTCATTCTCTTCCATCTGCAGCAGTTCAAACTGTCTCTTCAGGGTTTGTAAGCGCACTTTCTTGACTTTGTCTACACCAACATAGGCTTTGTTCAACGTGTCCCAGGCTTTTTTCGCAATAGTTGCACCTGCAATCTTCTCAAAGTGGCTATCATCAACACACTAATGAAGAATCACCAATGCTTTGCAATCGTATTTCTTTAATTCTTTGAATCCTGCCTTTTGTGCATCAGGAGCATTGTCTCTTGGAACTTCTACACCATTCTCAACAATATCAGTTAAATCTTGGAAGCCAAACAAGGCTTTCATCTGAACTTGCCACCTACTGAAGTTCTTGCCAATGAGAACTGGGAGATTCGCTGGAAAAGGGCCATTGGAAGCCATGGTTGTGCTTAAAGATCCCTTCTTGATCGTTCCTTGCTCTAGATACCACTGTTAGTGTCAAGAACATATGAGTTCCTTGACACACACTTGCAAAAAAAGAGAGAAATGTATGAGGTAGGAGAGAGAGTTTCTATTCTGCAAGTGTATTCCTTTCTTGAAATGTATAAACTCATTCAACTATCTTATTGAATGATCAATTATATTTATACATCATTGTCAAAGGCTGAAAAGATAAAACTGAAAATTACAACTCAACACATTACTTTCTGTTTTTTAGCAACAAACTACTAACCAATTAACTAACTTTCTAACAAATGAAAACTAACTGATTTATCCACAAATGGATCAGGATTACTACAACATTTTGTTCCTCCAACAATCTTAGCTGAAGATGAGAAATGAAAAAGGGTAATATGTACATAAGGTTGATCTAACATGCGTCTCGCATATGAAAGTGCTTCTCGATCATCTGCACCATCAAAGAAGAGCACAACCACTTGATATATTGATCCCATTCTGAAGCCACACCAAAACATCTTTTGATTACCACGATCAATGAGGACACCAACTGAGCAAGGAGCTTTCTCTAGAACATTTTTGTTGAGCTGCTTAAGAGCAAAAGATGACTCAGTTATCCATCCAAGTATCCATTGCTTATGAAAAGGTACGATAATTAAAGTTGTTCTCTTTTCAAGTGCCAAGTAGCACACATCATTGTGCATTGTAACATAGGGAGAAATGCCCTTATAGGAATGTAGTGTGACCTTGCCCTTGTATGCATCTTCAAACTTGTTGAATGAGTTGAAAATCCTTTCAGTTTGAGTAGGATGTCGACTAAGCTTCTTTTGCGGCACGTGTGCAACAAGAGAGGAAGCTCTTCCCACAAGCTTAATAAGATGAAGCACAACTAAGTCAATAGGGCTTGCTTCAGTGGGAGTGAAAGCTGCAAGGAGGTTCAACATAGCCAAAACATTTTCATGTTTATGAATTCAAGCTAGTATGTGTAGTTCTTCATTATTTTGGTGATGCATAATTGTCCACCTTTTGTAAGCAAGAAACCTCTTAGAAGGATCATATAGAGTTTTCACAATAGGTGACACAATCTTGGTTACAAACACTAAAGTAACAATCATAATTGCAAAGCATTGATCATTCATGACCTGCAAAATTCATAGAAGTGAAACATTCAATAAATAAGTTTACAAAACAAAAACTCTCTCAAGTTGTAATGTGCACATGAATCAAAAGTTTTGTTTACTTTTTCTATTCTCAAGTCAACCAACAAGGCCAATTCAACAGTGCCTTGCAGTTCATTATAAGACCAAGAGCAAAGGCATCTCGAAATGGCATCCTAAGGAAGAAGAGAGGTAATAAAGCCCCTATAACTTTCCCACAAAAAGCAATGCAAATAACGAATTGAATTGTAGCTAAGTTCTTCATCTTCTGTATTGCATACACATCTATCCTTAATCCAACTATTATAAAAAGGATAGGCACGAACACCACTGAAACAAAGTAATCAAGCTTATTTACCAATGTTGCTCCTAATGGTGGACCATTTGGTATAGCCAACCCCACAAAGAAAGATACAACAAGCGCATTTAGGCCAAAAACTTCACCTAAGAATCCAAGAAATATTAGTGTTAGAAGAACCCCACATATATAAATTTCCGGAATAGGTTTCCCTTCTGGTGATTGCTGAATTGCCCATATTGCAGCTAGGTGAACTACAAAAAGATGATGAATGTAATAATTAGCGTGGTGGACAAGCAAGATCCAATAGATACTCCTATTGACTTTGTCGAGGATAAACTAGCAACAAACTTTATTGTCATAACCAAAACGAAGCAAACATCACACACTAATGAAGAAGAAGTGGCCAATCTTCCAATCTCTGAATTGAGGATCTGAAGCTGAGAAAGAAAATGAGTAATTACTGGAAAGGCTGAGATACATTGAATTTCTATCACAATGAGGAGAACCTTAGAGACATCATTATCCAATGATGCAAAGTGGGTGAGGATAAAGGGCAAAATCACCATATTGGGTCACTTTTACAAAATATTTACCAGAATGGGTCTGTTCCATTCTTATTTACCAAGGGGTGCTGTTTTGGTAATTGAAAGCACTTACCTGAGGGGCGCTTACCTGAGGAACGCGACACGTGGCCGCTGCTGCAGGCGGTGCTGACAGGGGCTGGAAGCGCCCTGCAACGAGGCGCTTACGGTTGCGCCTTACATGCAGGCGCGTTCAGTGGTGGCCTGCCCCGAGGCACCTTGGTTCGCGCCCTGGCCCCAGACGCGTCCAGGCGCCCTTAAATGGGGTCCCCCCTCCCCCAACCCCCCCCCCCAGCATCCCCTTCGCGTTTTGCTCCCCTCCCCCCCCCCCCCAGCAGTCCCCTTCCCCTGAAGTTCCCCCCTCCCTAGCAGGTTTTGTTTTTTTTTTTTTGTTTTTTGTATTTTTAATTTATTTAATTTATATAAATTGTTATATTTTAATATTTATATATATATATATATATATATATATATATATATATATTGTTTTGCAGATAGGCAGTTTATATTTTTTAGTGGATTTATTTGTAGAGGTAATTATTATTAGTTTGATAGTGTGTTACATTTTTAGTGCTTTGTTTTTTGATTTTATAATAATATAAAATTGTTAATTATTGTTGAAGATAATTATAGATAATAATATTGTTATTTAAATACTATATAAATTGTTATATTTTAATATATATATATATATATATATATATATATATATATATATATATATATATATATATATATATATATATATATATTGCATATAGGCAGTTTATATTTTTTAGTGGATTTATTTGTAGAGATAATTATTATTAGTTTGATAGTGTGTTATATTTTTAATGCTTTGTTATATATTTTTTTATGATAGATAGGCAGTTTAAATTGATATATATTTTTAGTGCTTTGTTTTTTGATTTTATAATAATATAAAATTGTTAATTATTGTTGAAGATAATTATAGATAATAATATTCTTATTTATGATTTGTTATTTAAATATTATATTATTATTTTTGTTAATATTTAATTATATTAACTATAATTGATGTTATTTGCAATTGTAAATAATAAATATTACTATAATATTGCTATTGAGCGTATTTAAAAAAGAAAGGCATATTGAGTTTGATACAATATATCAATAGTTTAAAATTAAAATCAAACTGTGTGTGTGTGTGTGACGTGGCATCTAGACCATTAGAGGATGATTTATTGTGGATGCAAAAAAACCATATATCACAACATATTTGGAATGGTGCTAATCAAAGGACGTTAAAAATTCGACGAGCTACACCACTGTATAATCATAGCGAAGTACCGCCCGAGGAAATTATTCCTTTATTACAAGTTTCGGGTTTGTACCCGATAATGAAATTGCCGCAATTGAAGGTAAATGGAGCATTAGTTAATGCTTTTATTGAAAGGTGGAGGCCAGAAACACATACATTTCATTTGAAGTGTGGCGAGGCAACTATTACACTTCAAGATGTTTCTGTGATACTTGGTATTTCTGTGGATGGAAGACCTTTAACTGGCAATACAAATATTGACTGGTTTGAGTTGTGCCATGAATTATTGGGTGTCATGCCTGACGATGATGCAGTTGACGGGAACTCACTTTTATTGAGTTGGCTGACTTCTCAATTTGCAAATATTAATGATTTTATAGGCAACCAACAAGGGCTTGAAAGATTTGCTCGAGCTTGGATCTTAAGATTCATAGGAGGCGTGATGTTTGTTGACAAAAGCAGCAAAAAGGTGCCAATGAGATATTTGCAATTTTTGAGAGACCTTAGAGAGTGCAACACTTATGCATGGGGAGCTGCTCTTTTGGGTAACCTTTATAAAGAGATGTGCATCGCAACTGACTATAATGTTAAATCAATAGGCGGTTTCACTCTCTTGATTCAATTATGGGCATGGGAACAATGCCCAACGTTAGCCCCGTCGTTTATTCCTCCACAACAATAAAACGCACCACTTGCATACAGGTATACTTTCCTTTAATATTTTGAATTGATAATTAATAAATATGGTTGCTTGATGTTAATCATTATTATACGTAACATCTTATTTTGTTATTTGGTTTTTTGTGAAGATGGTTGGGAGGTGAATTGCATCACATAGGCAATGACAATTTACTTGAGTTTCGTCGTAAATTAGATGTCATGAAATGCGATGAGGTAATAATTTTGACATTTGTTTATCAAATGATGTTGTAATTGTTACTTAATTTATTAAATTTAACTTTTATATGCAGTTTGTTTGGGTCCCTTATGCTGGACATGTGGAAATGAATTTGAGTCAAGTTTGTTTTATTGGGTCTGTATTATGGACATGTATCGTACCACTTATTTGTTTTCAAAAAGTGGAATGGCACCACCCGGATAGAGTCATGCGACAGTTTGGAATGCAACAACCTATTCCGGGCCCAGTAATGCAACCCGCGCTTAATGAATGGAATAGTCGCTATGAAAGGAGAGTAGAGCAAACGCCGCCACAAACAGGGACCCTTAGTTTGAACTCTGAATATATGAGGTGGTACAGGCGTAAGACAAAAGTTTATGTCGACCCAAAACATGCAAGAAGAGGACTATTGGTATAAATTGTTCATTATAATTTAGGAAATAATGTTGCGTTGAAGATTATTTTAATAACTATTCCTTTATTTTTTATGCAGGGTGAAATCGCAGAAACACTACATTTTATGGTGTCGCCTGTTGGGAGAAGGGTTTGTACTTTTGACGATTTACTACCATGTATCGAGAAGATCACTCTTCTATCTGAAGAAGAGGATAGGATACTTGAGGCACATCAAGATGCTCCCCCTTCTCAGCCACAATTTGAACATCAGCAGTTTAATATACTACAGCGAAGTGTGGAGACTCGAGGCTTAGGGCGACGTCGGCAAACTGTTGATGCAGCACCGTACAGTTTGCCTCCGATGCCAGAACGAGAACATGGAATGTATTACACACCGCCGCCCAAGAACCATCGCAGATGGCGCCGATGTATTCATACCCACATGATTTCCAACCAGGGTACAGTATGACAGGCATATTTGAATCCTCTCCTCCTTCAGGGGGGACTCCTTCATTCACCCAAAATAATGAACTACCGACCCCAAATGCCCCACTTGGTGGTCTGTGGAATGTACCTGGAAATATACCCGACATGAATGACTTATTGGGGGTCGATTTACGTCATAATTTCTCTGTCGAGGCCGACGAAGTGGATGAAAAGGGGAATCGTAGAAGAAGAAACCCTGATAGGGCAGCTAGGAATTGGGATCGGCCATGTGGGACATCGTCGCGGCATCACAGACATAGTGATGATTGATTAATAATGGGTTTACATTGTATTGTTTTTTTTCCATGTACTTTGTATTGTTTTTTTTTCATGTTTTAACAATGTCATGTACTTTGTATGGTTGTTTCCATGTTAATTTTATATTATTGTCACTTTAACATTTCAATCTTATCGTGCAATGCTTTTAAAATAAATTACGATAATGTCACTGACACATAAATGTGTTTAAGAATAACAAAAAAAGAAGTAAGCATTTCATTATCATATGATCTAATACATGACATCAACAACTGCCTTGTTGAGATTGCAATGGACAATTACGCCGATTGTGTCCTACTGTCCCACATCTGCCACACTTGTATCGACTTTGCGATGGCTCCCTCCAATCCATTTCATTTCTTAATCGTGTTGATCTTGGCCTTCCTTTTTTGTCACGGATAAAACTTGGATCAGGCACAAGTGTCCACGGCTCATCAGATGGGACAATCGCATCGTCATTCCCAAGAGGCCATCATTGTGCGGAGTAAGCACGTAATATGTAGTCATTTGTGTACACAACATCTATATATTGATAAAAGTTGATGCTAACAGTACCACACGCAGCAATGATATGAGAGCACGGATAGTGGTAAGTAGTAAATTGTCCACATTGACAGTAGCGCTCATTCAAGTTAACTGCCCATTGATGTCCACCTCGTTGAGTCATAGGGTCGAAAGCCTCCTCAACCTCAAATATTGTTCTCTGAATATCATATGTCCGAACAATGTGAGAACAAGCCTTTTCTTGATTTTCCCGAAGTTTTTTCATGACGTGTGAGCAATATATTTGACCATCGCGTATTTCCCTTTGTGCTTGACGACCACGATCAACAAAATACTTTCAACACCTACTGTATGTTGACTTCACAAGGGCAGTTATTGGTACATTGCGACATCCCTTAAAAACTTTATTTACACATTCCGATAGATTGGTTGTCATATGACCGTATCTATGGCCTTCTTTGTCATATGCCATTGTCCATTTTTCTTTTGAGATCTTCCCAATCCATGTTTTTACTGGGGGACTCAGCTCACAAAATTTATCAAAATTTCTATCAAAAATATGCTTACACGGGGTGTATCCTGCACATAATAAATTATCCACATTAGTCAAATTTGCATAAAAAATAACATATGTTATATATGAAATAATATATGTTAGATATGAAATGTTACCTAATTTTTTTAACATTTCTTTTTGTTTCTCATTCTTAAACTTGTGATTAAAATTGCTTGCAATGTGGCGCACACAATACACGTAATACGCATGAGGAGGTTGCCACCCGAGTGCTTCATTCGCAACAGCTGACTTTATACTTGCATGACGATCAGAAATGAGACAGATACCATCTTTATCTGTGACATGTTCACGCAAGTGTGCCAAAAATCATGACCACGTTGTTAATGTTTCTCCCTCAACCACAGCGAATGCAAGCGGAAGAACATGACTATTTCCATCTTGTGTTGTTGCAATTAACAGCGTACCGCGATACTTCCCATACATGAATGTACCATCAACTTGTATGACTGGTTTGCAATATTTAAAAGCCTCTTTGCATTGACCGAAGGTCCAAAAGACTCGATGGAACTGTCGGTGTTCACGACTGACAGTATTGCCAACAACAAAATCATCATCACAAATTTGATAATACGATCCTGGCGAATGATTTTGCATGTGTTTCAGCCATGACGGAAGAACGACATAAGACTCATCCCAGTCGCCATATTCAATTGTTATTGCCTTTTGCTTTGCCTTCCACGCTTTCCTGTAAGAAATGTTGTAATTAAATATTCCATTGATCCTCTCTTGAATCAAAGAAATCTTGAGTGACGGATCTTCTTTGATCATCCCTATAAAAATAAGTACGAAAAATTATTGTACACCACACCAACAAACGCAAAAAAAAGGATAAATAAGAATGAAAATTTATAATCATACCTAGTACACAAGTGGCAATCAAATCAGAATCCAATTTATCATGGTCTTGAGTTATACTCATATTCAAGCAACTGTGTGGTCCTCCCCATTGCGTAACTTTCCATGTATTAGTTTTTTTTTTTATAAAATTGCCCTCATATAAAAAGGGCATGGGATGTCATCGCTTCTATTTCCACAACAGACGACATATTTCTATGATTTAGATTCAACAACTTTGAAACTTTGATGCACTTTCATTACATATTGTTGTAATGCATTTTTTACTGCGCTTTTGGTATCAAATTCCATACCAACATATAATTCTTGACCCATATTAAAATTTGATCCCATATCTAAACCGCAAATTTCTTCTTGGTCAGGATGACTCCAATTAATATTACTATAGTGAGAAGCAGAATCCCAAAATGGAGTCTGACTTCCACCTACAAAAACAATATACCAAAAATTTATAATTCAAAGGTAGTGAATTATTTAAATATTATAATATTTATTTATATATAACAATAAATATACCTTCTCCCGATTGCACAACTATAAGTGGTTCGATCAAACAGGCAGCTTCATCATCTGTGTCAAACATTTCATCAATATCCTCATCCTCATCTAATGAGTCCTCAACGTATGAATTAGATATTAAATAATCATCATCATCAAAATCTTCTTCTGAATTTGTTCCAACTGTTGCACTACCCGATTCATTGTGAGACATATTATTTTCGCATGATAACAATGAATTTGTCAAATTAATTGCAAAAGCACCCGTAACATCAACTTCAACACATAATTCTATGACAGACATTTCTTGTTGTTGTTCAAAACTTTGAATCATTGTTTCAACATCTTCATCGTTACAAATTTGCAGTGCAATATATTTACCTGCAACTAAAAATCTACAAGTGATAGTAGATATACTTTCATGTTTTTGTAATTTTACCTTGTCGTGTATCCTTTTTTTAAAACTCTCAAAATTAATACCACGCTTTATTTGAATAGCTTTTTTAGGGCCTTCAAATGTGATATCATCATCAGTTTCATACATCTTACCATTTAAATAGACGAGTGTAATAATTGAATTCATTTTTCAAAAATATACCTACAATAAATAATTAATGTCGTCAACAAACAATAATATAAAAAATATATTAACATAACATAAATTATTAGCCTAAAATAAATTAACAACAACAAATTACTCTAAATAAATTAAATTATTGTCACAACAATTTCCTACTTCGCACACTCATGACGCAAAACAATCGGCATTTATTTTTAATGTCTATGTATAAATTTTGGCTATTAAAAAAATATACCAACAACATCAATAATTATGAGCTTAACTAATAATAATAATAATGTGCTAGACATAAAAACTACTACAATAAATAATTATTGTCATCAACAAACAGATATAACATAATTATAACCAAAAATTAAATTATTAAGTTACCAAAAATTACTAATTATCACACAAAAAATATAAACAAAATTATTATTTCATTTTATAATTCGTGTCAATTTGTTTATGCACCTACAAAATATAATCATTATTATCATCAACAAAATAAATATTAATTAATGCTATAATGTATCGAAGATAAAAAATATTTACTAGTTTTGAGCAAAATTTCTAACCGGTATAAAGTGCTTCAACATGTTTCAACTCAGCTTCAACGTTTTCAACTCAGCTTCAACGTTTTCGTGTGAAAATGAAACGGAGGGCAAGAGGTTTTATAGGAAAGAGGGACGTGCCAGGGGGCCCACCACTAGTGGACGCGCCTGACAGGCTACCACTAGTGATCGCGCCTGGGGCCCCACCACTACTGATAGCGCCTGGCAGGCCACCACTAGTGGTCGCGCCTGGCAGGCCACCACTTCCACCCCTGTCCCATCGTCCTGTCAAGTCACGCCACGTGTCGCGTTCTGGTGGAACGCGCCCCTCAGGTAGGCGCTTTGTAGTAAAATAACAGACCCCCTTGGTAAATAAAAATGAAACAGACTCATTTTGGTAATTAATTTGTAAAAGGAACCCAATTTGGTGATTTTGCCGAGGATAAAGACAACCATTTTGGCAAAAGCAAAAGGAACAAGGTAGCCTAAAATTCCTATGGCAAAAGTCCTTTTACTTGATCTAAAAGTGATTGTTGGATACCCTAGTTAAGAAGATGAATATCATAAAACCAAAAAAGGCCATGGTATCAATCACATTTCTTCCTTTTGATGGGAAAACCTTGTCATGAATGCTGTGTTGTGCCCAAGAATAGAAGAACCTAAAGTCAGCCCACCCTGGTTAACACAAAAGCATTAAAGAAATGAATCAGATACATCTCGTTAGCCTCCAAGTTTCAATAAACCAAAAATAAGCAAAAAGAAGTGTTTCTATATATTACAATAAATACAGCTAGGTTACCAATGATCAATAAAAAAATGAAATTATCTATCGACAAAGTACACCATTTGATGCTTTTGAAAAAGGTAATTGTCACATTGGCAAATTGGACACAATAATTTCTCACAAAATCTCTTCTAAGAACTCTACATAATAAGTTTTCAGCTTTTCAAACAAATCCAAATTATCTACACTAATCATAATAGCCAACAGAAGATAAACCAAAAACTCGACACCAAAAGGAACTTGAACATAAAGATAAAATACATGAAAATTAAAGCTTGCATGCTTACAATAATCTGAGAAACAAAAGACGGTTGACCAGATGGATTGAGAATAAGGTGAATGAAACGGGAAAAGATGAACATGAGGAAAACTTGGAGCAAGAAGACAGGGAGATAATATGCAAGTGGGTCATCTCCAAACCAAATTCCCTTGGAGTTTATTTGATTAACTGTGCTGTGGCATATGAAAGAACCAACGTGTCTGCCTTGGTAATTCCAGCATGCATGACATTGTGAATGAGGCTGTCGTCCTGGCTTACCTTCATCGATATTGAAGATGCATGAAGAGTTAAGAGACATTGAAGGGAATTAGAAAAGTTTGAAAAACACATGAATGTGATGATGAGAGAACCCATTTGGGAGAGAATTGTGATCATGGATGGACAATATAGAGAGAGAGAGAATCAATGTAAGAGCTAAAGGTTCTCTTTTATACGTTACCTTAACCTTGTGTTGACGAAACATAATCATATACTAATTATCTTGTCTTTTTTTATCCATTAAGGGATATTTTTAAGAAAATAGTGACTAATTTATTTATCTATCTATTTATAATATGTAAAAATAAGTAATATTTAACGATGCAATTTTACCGTCAACATTTTAGCTTACTCATAATTGAGAGTATATTTTTCTAACTTCACTTTCGAAATAACCATTTTAATTGTCATTAAATCTTAATAATTCTATAATTTTTACAGCATCGTTTCTTATTTCTTAATCACCAAAAATAAAACATGTAATTAATTTTTAGTTACGCACATCTTTAGCCACATTTTTTAATCGATTTTCTCTAGAGAGGATTTTTTTTTTATCAGATTAAATTGAGAATACCAAATCAAAGCAAGACATAAAACTAACTGGACCATAAATGAATTCACAAGATAGTAAATGACAACACGTTGGATGGCACATCGAGAGCTATAATATACATTAACTGAAATGATAAGAATTTCCCAATCGAGAGCTATTTGGTGCATATCCACTTAGAGTTTAACCTCATATTTTAACAAAAAAAAAAAGCTTAAATATGTTTTTGTCCCTGATATATATATCCGACTTTTGCATCTGATCTTTGATTAAAAAAATATTTCAAATCGGGTTCCTAATATTTGAAAAGTTTTATCTAAGGTCTCTGTCGTTAGTTAGAATCTGTTATCTACTTACGTGACTGTTAACGGACATGTAGGCATGTAACGTGTAATGTCACATGTAATCTTTGTCTGAGTGAAATTATGCATAAGAAATTTTTTTTTTAAGTAAAAACAATGTCGTATTATTTTCGTGTTTCTTCTTCGTTAGATTTTTTATCTTTTAAAATGACGATTAAGATTTTTTCTTGTTCATTTTCTTATTGTTTTCCTTCCTTTCTTGTTTTGTCCCTTTCTTCTTTCTCCTATTTGTCTACATCACCCCTTATCTTCCTCATATCCCACCATTGTGCCACCAATGGTGTTTCATATATTTTTTTTCTGGACTAAATGAAAACAAGTTGGATGAAAGAATAGATATGAACCAGCAAAATCTTAACAACAAAACATCAAACCACAAAATCGAGAAAACAAAAACACCAATTTGAACATATCTCCACAAAAAAATCCAAAATCCCCCCCCAAAAAACATCAAACCACATCAATAGTAAAAACAAATCTAAATATGAAAGCAAGAAAAACAAAACCGATTTTGTTTGGTGAGCTTCACTGGGTTCGTAGTTGGATTTCATGGGGGGTTTCATGATGGGGTTTTGTCGTGAGTTCATGGTGGAGCTCGTTGGGTTTCACAGCGACGGTGGCAGTGGAAGTCATAGTCGTTGGGTTTAGACCACCACCGCTAGCTCCACAACCAACACCACCTCTTCTTCTCAAAGGCAAAATAACCTAGAAGTGAGGTTTGGGTTTTGGGATGCGAAATAACCTGGAAGTGTTCATCGGAGGCAAGGGAGGGGAACACCGGAGAAAGTTCAAATCGCCACCCCCTTCTTCTCTACAAAGACCATGCACAACCACCACCATTGTAGGGCCCACCGTCCTCAACGAAACCCAAGCAATGAAACCGCATGACCTCGTTCTCGTCGGTGATGCACCACGCGTTCTCCTCATCGTCGTTGCCCTCGACGAGCCTCGCGACAACCTGTGACCTTCATCAGGTTTTGTTGTTGATGATGGGTATTTTGAGCTTGGATGTTTCTCCAAAGATGGCTTGGAGTGGGGTTGTGATTAGGGGTTGTTGTGGTTTTGGGGGTGGTGGTGGTGATGACTTTGTTGGTGATGGTGAAGAAGAACAGAGGTGGTGGAAGAAAGGGGTTGGAGGAGGAGGAAGATGGGTTTGTGTCTGTGTTGAATTTGAAGGTGTTTGGGAAGGTTTGGGATTGTGTTTCAAGGGGAGTTGAGTGATACTTCGGTTGTGGCGATGAAGATGTATATGGGCGGAATCTCATTGTCAGTTCCTTGCGTACTTGACTATATCTAGTACTAATGATCATATAATTCAAATGAAATGATAGTCATGACACTTCAAAAAATGTTGCCTACTTATAGAAATTGATCACATCTGTATTTGCAAATTGCTTTTCATTCTTACCTGGGCAAATCTGAATGCAAGGTAGCTTTCCCTAATGCGAAGTTACTTATCAATGACCATATTGAAAGAGGATTATGCTCCCATGACTTAGGAGTTCTGTCTACATTTACAGAGGATAATTAGGTGATGAAACAATGTCAAACACTCAAACTTCAACATCCATTATTGTATACTTAAAATAGTTAAATGTAATATTAATATCTTTAACCTGTCACTCAAGCTGCAACTGAGCAAAAACATTACCTCAAGAAGCTTCATAAAGACAGAAATCACCAACAACAAATGCAATAATTGAAGATATGAAGAGAATATACAAAATCTTTCGTTAACTCATTACTCAAACCTTCATTTGCAGGCATGACTATGGACGGAAAAGAATAAGAAAGAACCAATTTAATTGTGTAAGATCCTACCTACACCGTGCAGAACAATAAAAAAGAATGTCTATATCTATACAAAGAATGATAGAACAGCAGTGAAAAAAATACTATGTTTGTAGTGGGTTATCAGTTATCAGTTATCACCACCATTGATGTACAAGAACTCCATAATTTCTAAGTGAAGTAAACAGATCCAAGCACTGAGAATAGGTCTTGTGATACTTTGCACTTCTCTGACCAGGGCAGCATCTCTGCCACCTATTGTAATGGCACTCAAGAAAAAGCTCATCAATCAAACAAATAGCCCCAGTCTGAATCAACCTTGGTATGAGATGAAACTCGGTCCCTTCCACATCCATCTTCACCACCACAAAATCCCTCTTTGTAACAGTGCTCATGAGCCACTCTGCAAAATCAAAACCCTGAATCTTGTCCTTATCACCCATATGGCTAGAAGAGGTTTGCACAGGGTTGATCCTCCCCATTCCTCTCCCTCTCATCATCACATTCTTGATTGGGTCTCTGGTGATCTCAAAGAACAATGTCTCATTCCTCACCCATGCTGCATAGGGCAACAATGTGACCCCTCTCTTTTCCCTATAATCTTCATGAAATGACTTATCAGCCTCAATTGCATAAACCTCAAAGGTTCTATTCTGCTTTGGGTACTGTTTCCTAAACCAACTTCCAATGCTTGAACCATAGCTTCTAGCTCCAACATCAACATACACATACCTATTCTTAAAGCTTATGTCAACCAAAGAAGTTAAGTACTTTATGTTCTTCACAATTTTCTTCAGTATAATCCAAGGTTTCAATGGCTCTTCCTCTATCAATGCCTCTGCATTTTCAACTATTTCACGTTTGTAACCCTTAACAGAGCACTTTTTCACGAAATTGCCACTGATTAGGGTTTTGATTTCGAAATTAGGGTTTTTGTTTTTCTTCTTCATCAAAATTTCAAGAACCGGAGATGAATCAACACTGTTGATTTCTCGTGTTCTGATCAGTTCAAAGCAATTGAACAGTTCAAGGAAAGAGTCGAAGCTGTAAGCATCTCTCACCGCCGCGTGGACTGCTGCGAAGCCGCCGGGACGGAGCGTGCGGCAGACCTCGGCGGCGAATTCGGCTGGCCGAGGTGACCGCTCCAGGCCGCCGTTGCCGGAAAACTCGAAGTCGAAGGCGTCGCCGGAGAACGGATGTCGGCGGGGGTCGCCGTGGAGGATTAGCGGCGGCGACGGTTTCTTGAAGATTCCGACGGAGTCGATGACGCCGACCTCTTTCAGCGCGAGGACGTCCTCGCCGGAGGGAGTGTCGATGCAGAGAGCGCGGGAGTTCGGGGAGAGGAAGCCCTCGGCGATGAGGTCCTGGAAGACGGCGGCGTAGTGCTCGACGGAGCGGCGCCAGTTCATGCCGGAATACGGATCTTCGGCGTCGGAGATGCGGGAGGTGGCGGAGAGAGTGAGGTTGTCGGAGAAGAAGCAGAAATCGGCGGAGTCGCAGGTTCCGCCGCGGACGGTGACGATGATGGCGAATCTCGCGGCGAAGATGAGGACGGCGAAGGAGAAGAGACGAACTAGAATGTTCCACAGGGAGCCGTGTTTCGCTGCGGGTGGCTCCATGGATTGCTGCGATGTAACCACAGAAGCAGAAAAAGAAGAAAGAAAGAAAGAGTGAGACTGAGAGAGGGGTATGGTTTGAAAATTGACTCTGGTTTCGAGGGTTAAGCGGGAAACTCATATGTTTCACTTCGCGCCACTGGTTTTGAGAAACGACGTCGAAAAACCGTTCAGCGGTACGCACCAGAGGCTGATTGTTGTTCTGCCAAAGTACCACTTAATTTATGTGGAATAACGAAACTGCCATTATTATATATATATATATATAGAGTAGGTTTTATGATACTTAATTACTGTTAGGATTAAAAATATGATACCAGTATTACTTAATTTTATCTGTTTTTTTTATCTAGAATTTATGTTAGAAATAAAAAAGAAATAACAATCGATTAATCCGAATCTTGACATAAAGTTTCCTTTAATAAAAAGTATGAATATGAATGTGATTTTTTTTACACGGAACTAAATCATAGTATTTCATTCACGATAATTTGGAAGATACATAAGGATATATGATGAAAAATCTTGAGACTAGCCATAATATGTTGTTACTCAAAAATAGTGAGCAACAACATTAGCTTAGCTCCTCATAAATACATAAACTGAAACTTTGTAGTTTATATTTTCCACAGGTCAATTTTTGCATTGAAGAACTGTAGTTTGGATTTTTCTTTTTAAAAGATATTTTTATACTTCGTTTTTAGAAAAATACAAAATAGAAAACTGTATTACGTTATTTTATTATTTTCATAGTCTCTTTATATATTGAGACCTGTCATAGCCCATAATTCGAATTGGGTCAGTCCATATGTTAGACCGGGTAGTCTGGTTTGCCTCTATACCCAGCTGATAATTTAAGGATTCTCGATTCTTAATATTTTCATCATCTTGGTGTAAAAATAAATAAAAAAATTTATCAAAAAAATCATCATCTCTTTTGAAAATCATTTTCATACAGACATATTTTCTCTTAAAGTTGAAAATAAGGATTCCTTACTTCCAACTTTAAGAAAATAAATCATGGTACTTTTTTGAACCTATCTGACATTTCATCGAACGAGTGGTAGGGAAGAAATATAAACCCCTTATCCATCAAATCGTGACTAAGGTAAGATATAATTTCTAATTGCATGAAAATATTAGTCAATAGCAGAACAGAATTTACTCCTTACAGAATTTACTCCTTCGAAAAATACTCAAACATAATACTAAATATTATTATAGAAAAATCATGAAATTCTTATACTGATATAGCTTGCAAATATAATAATCTATTGTATCAAGACTTTTTTTTAATAGTTTATATCTCATTTATTTAATTTTATATTTTAACGAAACATTTATAAATACAATTTTTAATATTTAAAAAATTACATGACTTATATATGTTTATAACATCTGTGTTAGCCGTTATGAAAAGACCACTAAGTGTATGAATTCACATGACATTATTTTAACTTAATTCGTAATTTCAGATTCAAATTTTAAATATGCTGATATGAAAGAGGACATAAAGCATAAAATAGATAGAGCATAGCATGATCAGATTGCTGCCTTTTGTTTTCGATTCAATGGTAATTACGACAGAATTAACAAGTGCAATGTGAAAGAAAAAAAAACACTTCAAGCTTCATAGGAAGCAACACTAATATATATTTGGAAATTACATCTCATTTATTATTGAAGAATGGGTAACTTGCACGTCCTTTATTATAAGCTCAGCCTCGTAGGAACACTGCTTGCTCTCATCACCCCCCAAAATCCTATTGTGAGATGTCATGGCCCCACTTAGATAAGATGACAGCTATTTGATTAAGAGGAAATAAAAAATACAATTAATTAAGTTGAAGTTCACTAGCTACCTTACCCACCAAGTAATTAATTCTCAGCTCCCTATCTTTGACTGAGTATGGCCCTAATCAAATATAATACTACAAAAACCCGTGTGATAGCCGCTTCTCCAATCAGCTAAACTATCTCTTCAAGATATTTTTTTAATTTCCAGTAAGATTGGTAGGGACCAAAGCCACTCCATATTAAGTTTCTAATTAAGATGACAAGAGATAGCACACAAAAAAATGTGAAATAATTGAAATATATAGTATGTCATACTATATATAATACATAGCATAAATAGTTTAAGACAGCACATTTCGTATGCAAAGAGAAATTTAAAGGATCCTGAAAATGAGTTTCTAGCTCCCAACTGAAGCCACATGATTACTAAAATAATGATAAAAACTATTTTTACAAACACCTGTGTAACATACAACAATTATGAAATATACAGTATATACCATACCAATCTGTGTGGGTGTGGAATTATACAATAATAATACAAAATAAAAAAATGGATGAAACTTGCATGCAATTTTTTAAAGTAATTTCCGTGTTGTTCTTTAGTTAGAATTAGAATTTCACCTTAATAACTCATGTTGAATTCTAATGCAAATTTTTTGTCCATAAATTAGCGAGGTGAAACTCTAACTCTAACCGACAAACAGACATAAAAATACTTAAACAACTGCATCTAAGTTAAAATAAATGGAATGAACTGTATCTTATTAGTCAAGTAAAATCCTAAACCAACCCCTTCCAAGAACTCCAACCATATCCAAATCTATGCAAAAGCAAATTAATATTCCTTTAACATAGCAAAGAGTCAAGAAACGAGTCATCTCCAGGCTCCTCCTTGTCTCTAGTGGTGGTGAAAACATTATTGTAAGATTGTTGATTCATGTAAGACCCCATTAATGGATTTCCAAACCCTGAGAATCCAAAGCTTCCTGAACTGTGCTGCATATTAGGGTTGAAGTGTGATAATGATGGCCTTTCTGGTGGAGCTGGTGGTCTAAGACTCTGAAGAGAATTGTTATTAGTGCTGATAGAAGTTGCTACACTAGTGGTGTTGTTTGTTGTATTGGTTATTATTGGCAATGATCTACTGATAGAGTTGTTGCCACTGCCACGTGCTGCAGGCACGTCATGGTTGTGTTTTCCCTCATAGGTTGTGATCACTGCCCTTAGGTCTTGTGAGGCTCTCTCTACGTGCTTCCTCACTGGACATCCTGGGAATGTGCACTTGTAGTAACTCCTATATATATACCAGTCACAGATTAAACACAATTTAAGTTGTCAGAAAAGACAATATATTGGAATTATGGTTTTAAATAGTATTCCCCAATCGCAATTGTCATAGTAATATCAAGATATTTTTCCTTACCGTAATGTAATTCAATCACAATTACAACCGTATCAGTCAAATTTTGTTACAATTACTCGTAATATAAAAATTTTCTGACTAATCGTAACGCAATCGTAATTGCGATCACGATTTATTAATTTTAATGGAAATAGACAGCACATGGTACAAAAGGTTAATTTGATTCCCACATGCACACGTGAGTGAAACGATGGTTGCAAAAATTTGACCAAAGAAAAGAGTTTAAGACAATGCAAAAGCAAGAGAGTTACAGGTGCATGCATGCTTTAGAATATATTCCAAGAAACAGCCACTATTGCTAACGTACCTAATACGGTATGTAGTTAGATATTTTGATGGCACTTATCATGCATATATGATGAGTCTGTGTATGCCACATTTGAATGGTCAAGGAGTGTAATGATTGTATATTACTACTAGTATTAGAATTGAGAACTCTATGATGTGATTCTTAATACCATTCTTAATAAAAGGTTAAAGTAGAACAACTTTATAAAAGTTGGATGCATAATTAATTTTATCAATTAAAGAAAGAGATTAAAAAGTGCTTTCTTTTACCTTGGATTTGGATTTCCCTTGACCACTTTCTGTCCATATTTCCTCCACCTGTATCCATCATCTAGAATATCGATGTCACTGGTTGTCTGAACCACAACTCTGGGTTCTCTCACTGTTCTACTTCCTACAGCTGATATACCCTCATTTTCACCTTCTATTCTCCTGCAATAATATTGATAAAAAATATTAATTCAATTACACTTTATTGGAGGGACTATAACATTAAGGAAATGAATCGCATTAAAAAATATCCGTCTCTATTTAAATGTCATATAATTTTAAAGAAACATTATCTCTTTTTATAAGATTTCATTTCAATTGTCTTTGTATTAATTTTTTTATTAAAATTATTTAAATTAACCAATTTTTTTAATATGTTAAAATTAGTCATCAACATAGAAAGGGATGTAATAAATAAAGCTCACCATCTTTTGGCATCAGGTTCATCATTATCAAACTCATCTCCTCCTGATTTAGTATGATCAAAATCATCATCATCCATTGAAATTGATGAATTTTCAGGAGTGGCAACCGAATCCATTTGATGATGTGGTAGTTCATTGCTGCCATGATTTGAATGAGGAATTGCAAGTGATGATGAGGCAGACAATGAGTTCCTCTTGGCAGCTTGAGGCTTGGGATGGTTATGAGTGCCTTTGTAAACTATCTCGGTAATTTGTCCATCTAAGGATTTCTCAACTTTTTTCTTTGTTGGACAATTGGGGTATGTGCACTTGTAGTAGCTTCTTGGATTTTCACTTCCTTTCACTTGCTTTTGCCCATATTTCCTCCAATTGTACCCATCATCTGATCTTCTGCTCAAGGTCTGAACTTGTTGTGGTTGGTAGTTTTTATGATCTGATTGAAAACCATTCCTGTGGTTATTATTCTCAGGGGTCAAACTCTGCATGGCAGAAGTGGTTTCAGTTTTCACCATGCTCATACTTATTCTTGAAGCAAAACCATCCTGTTTAGCAGTTTCTGGAAAACTCCATCCCTGTTGATCAACAAAAAAGAGGTCAAAACATCGCAGAGAATTGAACTTATTCTGCAAATTAAGCATAGAATTTGCATATTAGTGAAGTTTTTTTTATCAGCCAATGTTAATTATTAGTTTTTTGTTAGAATGTTAGTCACGCACGGTTTGAACTATGCCGGTTGAAGATTGAAATCCAGTTGAAGATGGAAGAGGAGGGTGTGTTTGTGTTGGGAAGGAGAAACTAGAGAAGCTTTTGTCTTCTTCTTTGATATGCTGCTGGCTTTCCCCATAACTGCTCTTCCAATTGAAGCCTTGACCACCAAATGATCCAGCTGTTGGAGATGGCAGAACCTGAATTCACAAAAAAAAAAAAAAGGAACACACCACCATACCCATTATTCCAATAACAACACAAAGTTATATCATGCATATGCAATATTCACAAAACACAAGCCACACAATGTAACAAAAAAAAGAGTAAACCGGCCTCCAAAATAAAAAACCATGTTCAGGGTAGATCATCACTTGTGTAACACTCAACACCTTAACCAAACCAATGAAGATTTAAACAAGATGAAATATATATAGCCTATTTGGTTCCATATTTCATGTGATTTTCCACGTTTATTAAGAAGTTAATAGTTACTATGTTTACTAAGAAGAAACTAATAGTTATAACTTTTACATTATATTCATTCGAAACGTGATTTTTTACTTCTCAACAGGTTTCTAAACACGCGAATAATCAGGTAGTCAACCAAAGTCTCAAGAAGAAAACAGTTTTAGCATTTTTTTTCCATTATATTAATTCTAATACACTTTTTGTTCAAGGATGTATTGTGCAATGAACCAAAAGCAAATAAAAATAAAAATAAAAGAGATCCAAGTAGGTTGACTTACGTTGGAAGAGTTAAGGAGAACGGGGGAGTCAAGAAGTTCAGCGAGGCTTAACCCATGAGGGATGTTAAAGTAAGAAGAAGGAGAAAATATTGGTGTTTGAGGATGATTATGGCTAAGAGGGAGAGAAGGAGGGGGTGTGGACTTGAATTTTGGCACACCGCCTGAAGAACCTGTTTGATCCGACGAGTAGGACTCATGATGAGGTCTTTCGAAGCCTCCGAGATTGTGGTGATTGGAGGTGGGAGAAGAAAGAAGGTCAGAGAAAGAAGTGGTCATGAATATGGAAATTGATGAGATAGGTGAAAATTTTCAGAGTTGTGTAAGGTAAGTTAAGAGATGAAGAAGAAGAGGCTTTTAGATAAAAGAGAGATGAAATATAGGAAGCGTTTGGCTTAATAGTTAATACTAACATGAAAGTGAATAGAAAGAGAGAGGAAGAAAAATTGTTACGTGTTGAATGACAAAAGGATGAGAATTGAGAAGAGACTTCTCGGAAGCTAGCTATCCCAAAGTGTGTGTATTTTAATTTTAATTTTCATTACTACTATTTAAATTAAGAAGAAGAAAAATAGTATAAAGTTTTTATATGGGTCAAAGTTGTGTGGTTTGACCGGTTGGCGGCTTATGAGTCATGAAGAGATATTTTCTTTTGTTTTCTGTGTTGTATTTATTGGCATTGAATTTTCAATTCACTGTTGAGGATATTTTTATTTTGTCTGTTGTGTACCTGGCATTATGCCCAGTTGCTCATAGCCACAGTTTAATATTTTTTCTTGCCAATGGCAATATATATAGCCCTAGTTGCATCGTCCAAGACTTTTGGTAATTGGTGATATATATGGTGGTGACGTTGATTTGCTAGATTATGTTTTCTACAATCTATTGATGGCATTAGCTTACTTTTACATTGATTTTTTAATTTTATTATTATTTTCTTTTTTATGTTTCTTTTTGTTTGTCATTTATGTTATATCACATAAATTAAAAAGTAATATTAATATTCTATTTTTATTAAAATCTATACCTATCTTTTAGTATGAGACATTTCATACACTATTATTTTTTTATTTTTTTTCAAAACATAGTAATTAATAATATTTTTAAATATTCAAATAAAAGATAATAAAAAATTCTTTAAAATTACTAAATAAAAGCAAACAAAAATAGTAAGTAGAACCTGACAAATTGTGTCACCACTCTTATAGGTTAAACTAAGAAACTGAGATGACCCAAATTCTAGTAATAGTGTAGTAGTCTTTAAGTATGGCTTCTGTAAGGTTAAAAAATATTTTAAGGATAAAATGAAAGTTCATGTTGTTCATTATGCTACAAATTAATTAAGTTCATGTTGGATTCTTAGGCGCAAAATGTAATAGAATGTGAACCTGATTCTTTATGTATAATTGTTTGCTTTTATATAATTTTTTAAATTATTTTAAAGTTTAAAACAAATTTAATTTCTCTAATCTGTTGATCCAATCTAAATCAATTCATTTACTAACGAATTAATTTGAGTTGGATTGAGTTCGAGAAAAAAATATATACAAATTCGATTCATTCCCATTTCTAAAATTTTGTTTGACTTGAGTCATCAATTTGGCCAAAATAAAAATCCCTAGTGTTAAAGTTGACACTTCTTACCACATTTAATTTGACATCTTTAGGACCATGTTTGGTAAAACTAACTTAAAAGCTAGTTGGAAATTAAAAAACTAGTCCTGATAGATACAAGTTATTGGTAGCTAGAAACTGAAAAAATTAACCTGTTAAATCATAAGTATTTAATAAAATTAGATGTTGAAATAACTAAAATGATTTATTTTAAAAAGGTAATAAGGAAAATGAATAAATATATTAAGGATAAAAGTGAAAAAATATAAAAAGTTAGCGGATAACATTTTAAAAAATGTTATTTCAACTAGAGTCTCAAAAATCACTAGAAGTTACTAAAAAAAAATTATTTACTGAACAATCAAATAATTTTTTTTAATTAAAAAAATAAATACTAATTGAAATATCTTCTCAAATATAATCTAATTTAAGATATCTTTGTTAATTCATAGTTAAATTTCTTTCTTGATGGATTATTACTCTACTAACACTAAAGCACAATAAAAGGACGATGTTACTCTTTTAAACTTGGACCTTTTTCAAATAAACACCCTAAATTTTAGTTTTATTTTAATTAATCTTTAAAATTGATTCAATTTATAAATAAACACCTTAAATTTTAAGTTTGTTCTAATTGATCCTTCTATTTTATCTCTAGTTGCACATGATTAAGTCTCCCATTAACCCTTTGTCCAAAAAGATGACACTTGTGACGTGTATAACAAGGGTGCATCGATGTGTAAGAAAAATGTGTTCAAAAAACACACATTACGGAATAAAAATATCTATTTTGTATTCAAATTATATTATAAACGGATGACATATTAAAAAGTGTACATGTTGATGAGCTCTTGAAGCATATATAAAATTCTTCAATAGTGTGAAGACTCTACGTGTATCCACACCGAGACTGACCTCTATTCGTCAACAACTTTGACAAGTGAAAAAATAAAAATAGAGAAGTGATATTGGGATGATTTCAATGTGCAGCCTAAGGCTCTATTTATAGCACGCTAAGGATATCAAATTTCTGATCAAATCAAAATCATTATTGATAATATCCTTTTTTAAGCTATATTATTTCTTGTTACCTTTTATTGCTAACCATTTAGCAATTAAAATTGAAATAATAATTGACCAAGTCAAACTTGTATCTAGCCGCCTTTTCAACCCAAATTCCAAATACAAAATCATACATGTTTGTTTCTCTTCTTTCACCAAATCTTTCATATTATTTATATTTTTAGTGCTAGCAAAAATATAATAATATTTCGCCTTTTTGAAATCAATTAATCATTTGATCATATTAAATTCTCTAATTTAATTAATCATCAAATATTAAAATAATTTCTTTAACAGAGATTAGCACACTCGTTTGTGTGTGACCCCGTAGGTTCAATACTAAGCAGGTAATATATTAATCAAATTAATATACTAATCAAGGTAGGCGTCTAGCAACACTCCTTAACGTCCAGATAGCATGAAATATCATTTTACTTTCAAGAACCATTAGAAGAGTAGTGTAATAATTTCTTCCATCTTTACAGCTCTGGATTAACTTTAGAGTATGGTATTACTGTCAAACCATTTTGAGTTAACTCATAATAACTTAAGAAACTCATTTCTTCTTTCATTTAATTTTCCTGGCCAGGATATAATTTTATTCATAGAGCTCAAACTCATTACCAAGAGTTGATGGATTCCTTCTTGATTAATCATTAATTCTACAGGTATTTAATCATATCCAATATCCATTCAACAAGTGCTCTAAAGCATTAGGTGTCCGAAATCAAAATACAACAAATAACCTGTTAATTACTATGACAATCTCAGGTCAAAGAAAACTATTATACCTCTTCTTGAGAATTTTCTATTGACCGTTTATGGTAAATTTTAACCATTAGAAAATTTCAACTGAGTCAGTTCAATGATTACATCAACATGTGGCTCATCTATATATGCAAATTAATAAATGAGATCTATTAATACTTATCCAATAAATACTATCATATATATATTAATCTATCTGGATTATTGATATCCTATTTACAATAATCTCATGATCAAGAACGGTTTAGATTAAAATTAGAATAAACTTGTTTCTCATTATCATAATCTCTATTATAATAACAAGTCTTTAATTTTAATCAAGGACATTATCAAATGGACCATTTAATCAAATAGTGAAATATGACAATGAAAATAGAATAATACTTTATTATTAAAATTATAATTAATTACATGATGATTTGGATCGTGGACATACAAATTTATTCCCAACAATCTCCCACTTGCCTAGGGCCAATCATTTATGAACTTCATTCTTAATTTCCATTTGTGTTTGTCAAACTCTTTTATGCCAAGCGCCTTTGTGAAGGGATCTATTGCATTCTCCTTTCCATCTACCTTTTCAATCTTAACGTCACCACGTTCTATTATCTCTCTAATCAAGTGATACCTTCACAAAATATGTTTGGACTTCTGGTGTTATCTTGGTTCCTTTGCTTGAGCAATAGCCCTATTATTATCGCACAATAATGGGACTGACTCTTCTATTGAAGGAACCACACCTAGTTCAAATATGAACTTTTTCATCCAAACAGCTTCTTGAACGACCTCACTTGCCGCTATATATTCTGCTTTAGTAGTTGAATCTGCTACCGTAGCTTACTTGGAACTTTTCCAACTTACTGCACCACCATTTAAAGTGAAAATATATCCTGAAATGGATTTGCTATCATCTTTGTCTTATGCAAAGCTTGCATCAGTATAACCCTTCAGTTTCAATTCAGAGTCTCCATAAATGAGGAATTGGTCTTTAATTCTTCTTAAGTACTTAAGTATGGTCTTAACCACTTTCCAATGTTCCTCACCAGGGTTTGCTTGATATTGACTAGTTACACCTAGTGCATTAGCGACATCAGGACATGTACAAGTCATGGTGTACATGATAGCTCCCACTGCACTAGCATATGGTACTCTACTCATGCGTTCTCTTTCTTCAGGAGTTGTTGGAAAATTTTCTCTACTAAGAGTAATTCCAACACGTACAGGCAAATAGCCTCATTTGGAATTATCCATGTTATATCTCTTTAAGATAGTATCAATGTACATAGATTGGGAGAGTCCAAGCAACCTTTTAGATCTATCTCTATAAATCTTTATACTTAGAATATAGACTGCTTCTCCCAAATCCTTCATGGAGAATGGTTCTGATAGCCAAATCTTTGTGCCTTGCAATGTTGGTATGTCATTTCCAATTAGTAATATGTCATCTACATATAACATTAAGAAAATAATTGCACTCCCACTGACCTTTTTGTAAACACATGGCTCTTCCTCACATTTAACAAACTCGAACTTTTCAATTGTCTTATTAAAATGAATGTTCCAACTTCTAGAAGCTTGTTTCAATCCATATATAGATCGTTGCAACTTGCAAACTTCATTACAACTAGCCAATGATGTGAATCCTTCAGGTTGTGTCGTGTATACTTCCTCTTTCAACTCACCATTAAGGAAAGTTGTTTTCACATCCATTTTCCATATCTCATAATCATAGTACGCTACTATGGCACGTAGAATCTGAATTGATTTGAGCATTGTCACAAGAGAAAATGTTTCGTCATAATCTATTCCTTCATGTTGATGATATCCTTTAGTAACAAGGCGAGCTTTATAGGTCTCGATCTTTCCATCTGCTCCAATCTTTTTCTTGTAAACCCATTTACAACCAATTGGTTTTATATCCTTTGAAGCTTTAACTAAAGTCCATACTTTGTTGATCTTCATTGATTCTATTTCAGATTCCATGGCTTTTTGCCATTTGTTGCAATCCGAGCTTCTCATGGCCTCTTCATAGCTCTTAGGGTCATCATCATTATGATAAACCTCATTTGACATGTCATCTTGCACCATTAAGTTTAATTTATCAGGTGCACGATGCATTCAAGTAGATCTTCTAAGAGGTTCTTATGTTGGGTTCAAAGGTTGTTGCAATTGTTCTAAGATTGGTTCATTAACTTCTTCTTGAACAACAACTTGTTCTTGAACAATAGCTGGTTCTTGAGCCATAATCGTTTGAGTTGAAGAGCTTTGTCCTAATTTCAAAACATCAAAGAAATGTCTCTCAGTTTCCATCTCATGTTCTTGAGTTATGTTATCATTAGTGACTTGAGTCTCATCAAGCTCAATTTCTTTACCATGGTTTCCTTCTACAAGAAACTCTCTTTCCAAAAAAGGTTGCTCCTTTTGCCACAAACACTTTATGGTTAGAAGGTTGGTAGAAATAATATCTCATTTTTTCTTTGGGATAACCAATGAATCTACACTTATCAGACCTTGCCTCAAGTTTATCGGTTTGCAATCTTTTAACATAAGCAAGGAAACCCCAGACCTTGATGTGTTTAAGACTTGATTTCTTTCCTTTCCATATCTCATATGGAGTTGTAGAGACTTCTTTTGTAGGAACTTTATTTAGCAAGTAGGCTGCTGCTTCTAAAGCATATCCCCATAAGTTTAATGGAAGATCGGTGAACCCCATCATGGATCTAACCATATCTAATAAGGTTCGATTTCTTCTTTCAGATACACCATTGTGTTGTGGTGTTCCCGGAGGTGTCCACTGAGATAGAATCTCATTCTCCTTTAAATAGTCAATAAAGTTATCACTAAGATATTCTCCTCCTCTATCAGATCTAAGCATTTTGATACTCTTACCAGTTAACTTTTCAACTTCACTACGAAATCTTTTAAACATTTCAAATGATTCAGATTTATGTTTCATAAGATACAAAAATTCATATCTAGACATATCGTCATTGAAGGTGATAAAATAAGAATATCCTCTTTTGGCTTGAATCTTCATAGGCCCACAAACATCAGTATGAATTAGTCCCAATAACTCAAAAGCTCTTTCTCCACTTCCAAAAAATGGAGATTTAGTCATTTTTCCTTTGAGACAAGATTCACAAGTTTCATATGATTCATAATCATAATTATCAAGGTAACCTTCCTTGTGCAACTTGTTAATTCTTTTCTCGCCAATGTGACCTAGCCTACAATACCAAAGATATGTTTTATTTACTTGATTATCTCTTTTTTCTTTTGAAACTAGAAGAAACATGCATAATTGAGTTATGATTCACATCGAGTAAGACATAAATGCCGCGTTGGAGATAACCATTCACATATAAATCATCATCATGATAAATTGAGCAAATGTTATTATTAAAGATAATGTGAAAACCTCGCATGTCCAACATGGAAATTGAAATAATGTTTGAAACAAATTTCGGAACATAATAACAATATTCCAATACTAGTACTTTGCCAATAGGCATTATTAAAGAAATTGATCCTAAAGCTAAGGCGACAAAATTTGCTCCATTCCCTACTTGTAGATTTATTTCTCCTTTCTTCAACCATCTAGTTATTTGTAGTCCCTACAACGTATTGCAAATATTAAAACTACTGCCTGTATCTAATACCCACATTGAAGAATCAATGACAGTTAAAGAAATCATGAAAACATTTTTCATTAATGTCTTACCTTGTTTCTAGTTTTTCAAAGAATCAAGATACTTCTTGCAAGATGCTTCCTTTTTGGTACTTTGCCTTTCTTCTTGGAGCTCTTGTCAACTACCATGATAGTTCATTTCTTCTTCTCAGAAGCAATTTGATTCTCATAATCAATTAGCAGATTAAGCATCTCATGCAAGTCACAACTTATCTTATTCATGTTGAAATTCACAATAAATTATGAAAATGAATCAGAAAGTGATTGCAGAATCAAATCTTGAGAAAGCTCTTTCCCAAGAGTGCACCCCAACTTCTCAAGTTGTTCTATAAGATCAATCATCTTAAGAACATGGGGTCCAACCTTTTCATTTGCAGCAAGTAAGGATCTAAACAGGGCCTTAGATGACTGAAATCTAGCCATTCTACTTTGACCACCATACATCTTGTTAAGATGTTCGACGATCTCATATGGGTCCATGTCTTGATGTTGCCTCTGGAGTTCTGAACTCATTGATGCCAAGATAACGCACTTAGTAGTGAGGCACTCATCTAGGTACTTTTGAAAAACCTTGGTTGCTTTAGCATCACTCAGATCAGGTGCTTCCATGGGAGGCTTATCAATAGTGCCAATAAGCTTCTCATGCATGAGAACAATTCTCAAGTTGCAGTACCAATCATCATAATTGGCTTTGACTAGTTTTCCAGATTCAAGAATACCACGAAGCGATAGAGAAGACATACTGTTGATTAAGCATACAACAAAATATAGTTATGTCAGAGCATAATTTTTTAAACCTTTTAAAAAATATAAAAATATTAATGATATTTCCACTAATTACAATAATAATATAGTAATGTAAGAAATACTTATTTCTTTTAAGTGGATCACATAAAGCCTCTTAAAAATTGTGAGCAAGCCACTTGGTTATCAATTCATTTCTCATACACATTCTAAGACAATGTATTATATACATTTTCAAATCAAAATAAGAAATATCATATCACATAAGTTCCTAGTTGTCAGGCCAATCCTATTGATATCAATAAATTAATTTTAATACTTCCCTAGGTTGTCTAGGCGCTCAGTATAATTAATTTCAAAAACATGCATCTTATGCGAGAAAAAAAAATATTAATTATAAGTCTCCTGTTCGTCAGGTCGTTCCTTATTATTAATAAAAAAAATTACATCACATGTCTCAATTTGTCTTTTTTGTATAAGTCCCCTAGTAATTAGGTCGTTCCTTATGATTAAACAATTTAATATGTAAGATAAATCAGATGACAAACCTATTTATCTTTTAGATATATAACAATTATATAATTTACACACATAGCATAAAAAAATTTCTCTCAAATAATTGAACGAGATACAATGCTTGAAGCGCATACCTCTTTGATATCACATATCCTGATGCAGCATCTTTCCATTGAATTATTATCCAGCAATTTGAAAATAAAAGAATTAATAACAAATTGCTCAAAATTGAAGGAAAGGTTTAATCTTTTAAAAGGAATCCAAATAAAATAAAAAATATTTATTCTCCTTTATATAAAAATACCAACGTATATGATATGGAACATCTCCAACAAATCAAACACCGTATTAACAACTAATTGCAAACATTTCACTGATTCAAAACAACATCCACGTAACAAGATTACAAATTGCACAAAAAAAATTAATTTGATTTGACAATGTAATCATGCGATCATAACAAGCAGCATTATGTGTAAGTAAATAAAAATTGAAACTTTTTCAAATTTTTGTTAAATATAATTTCAATACAAAAGACCCATGACTCTAATACCAATTGTAGGAAAAAAAGTGTTCAAAAAACACACATTGTGGAATAAAAGGACCTATTTTGTATTTAAATTATATTATAAACAAATGACATATTAAAAAGTATATCTGTCAATGAGTTCTTGAAGCATAAAATTCTTCTGTGAATACTCTACGTGTATTCACACCGAGACTGACCTCTATTCATCAACAACTTTGAACAAGTGGAAAAATAAGAATAGAGAAGTGATATTGGGATAATTTCAACGTGCAGCCTAAGGCTCTATGTAACCAAATTTTTTATCGAATCAAAATCATTATTAATAGTATCTTTTTTTAAGCTATATTATTTCTTATTATCTTTTATTGCTAACCATTTAGCAATTAAAATTGAAATAATAATTGACCAAGTTAAACTTGTATCTAGCCGCCTTTTCAACCCAAATTCCAAATACAAAATCATACATGTTTGTTTCTATTCTTTCACCAAATCTTTGATATTATTTATATTTTCAATGCTAATAAAAATATAATAATATTCCATCTTTTTGAAATCAATTAATCATTTGATCTTATTAAATTCTCTAATTTAATTAATCATCAAATATTAAAATAATTTCTTTAACAGAGATTAGCACACTCGTTTGTGTGTGACCCTGTAAGTTCAATACTAAGCCGATAATATATTAATCAAATTAATATACTAATCAAGGTAGGCGTCTAACAACACTCCTTAACATCCAGATAACATGAAATATCATTTTACTTTCAAAAACTATTAGAATAGTAGTGTAATAATTTCTTCCATCCTTACAGCTCTGAGTTAACTCTAGAGTATGGTATTATTGTCAAATCCTTTTGAGTAAACTCATAATAACTTAAGAAACTCATAAAGCTCAAACTCATTACCAAGAGTTGATGGATTCCTTCTTGATTAATCATTAATTCTATATGTATTTAATTATATCTAATATCCATTCAACAAATGCTCTAAAACATTAGGTGTCCGGAACCAAAATACAACAAATAACCTGTTAATTAGTATGACAATCTCAGGACAAAGAAAACTATTATACCTCTTATTGAGAATTTTCTATTGACAGTTTATGAAAAATTTTAACCATTAGAAAATTTGAATTGAGTAAGTTCAATGATCACATCAACATGTGACTCATCTATATATGCAAATTAATAAATGAGATCTATTAATATTTATCCAATAAATACTATCACATATATTAATCTATCCAGATTACTGATATCCTATTTACAATAATCCTATGAATCATGATCAAGAATAGTTTAGATTAAAATTAGAATAAATTTGTTTCTCATTATCATAATCTCTATTATAATAACAAGTCTTTAATTTTAATCAAAGACATTATTAAATGGACCATTTAATCAAATAGTGAAATATGATAATGAAAATAAAATAATACTTTATTATTAAAATTAAAATTAATTATATGATGATTTAAATCGTGTGCATACAAATTTATTGTCAACATAATATTATCGAAGTCGTGCATTATTCATATTATTCATAGACAGAAACCGTACTTCAATTCTTTTTGCCCATCCAAAGTTCCAACTTTTGCTTTGTGAAACTTTAGTCAATCGACAATTATCTGCATCCAAAAATAATAATAAAAAAATATTATTTATGAATTAAATTAAAATGTATTAATAGTGTTAAAGTTTCTTACATTGATTATATAATTTATTAAGTTTTATAATAATTATTTTAAAAATTATATTTGTGATAATTTTTATTGATTAATAATATAAAAATGTGTATACTAATAATATTAAAAAATTAAACATGTTATTTACATACATAATAAATTTATATACTTGTATAATACTTTTTGTTTTAATTCATTTCATTAATATTTAATTCACACGCTGTATTTTTTTCTACATATTTTATACAAAATAGAAATACAATTTCTCATTAAAAATGCAAAAATCATGCAATGTATATTTTCGATCTGGTATCATATAATACATTATATATGTAATTAAAATAGTAATTTAGACGACAAGAAAAAGCAGGATATCTTTTAAATTTCCAATTGTAAACATAATATTCTATTGGTGAATTATTTGGCACAACCTTGTCTTAGGGGTTGTAGTGCCCTCTCTTAGTATGTCCAATGAGAAGTAGTCACGTGTGGTCGTTGTCCACATCAGAAAGGAGTGTCATTTCCAGCCATGGGGTAGATTTGTAATTTTCATATGTTTTTCTTATTTTCTTTGAATTTTGTAACAAAATATTTCTGATGGAATGGAAACATCGTTGTTTTAATTATTATTTATTTTTAAATGTTAAGTTAGCCTTTGTGTGACCCCTTTTCATGTGCCCCCATTTCCGACAATCCCTTTTCTTGTGACCCCATTTTCGGCGATGAGTGTTGTTATTAAAGGAGAGTGAACCAGGAACCCTATGTCTTCCATGTGCGAGTGTTTGCCAGTGAAGGAGAGGGAACCCATTGTGTTTGATTTTTTGCAGTTCTCGAGTTGCTTAAGTTGAGTATTTGCCTGTTTCGTCATGGGTTTAGCCCAATGATGGAGACTGAACCCTAAGTCTCCTATTTTTCACAGTTTTGTAGTTGATAATTAAGAAAGTCGTGGAGGCTTTTGCACCTCATTTCTGCCTTTGGTGTTGGTCATCGAAGGAGAGGGAACCGTAAAGATCCGATTTTGGTAGTGCGATCTTTTGGCAAAGTAACGAAAAAGACAGTGTTTTCAACCACTTCTACATCGTGGCTATGCCCATCATAATAATCATAGTTTATGTGCATAACTCGTTGGCTCTTGGGGCACTTAATTGAAAATTGTTTCCTTATGTTCTGGTAAAAGGTACCCCCCATGCAACATTAAGGATTTGTGAGCCTTTTCAGATTCCAAAATACGGAATGTTCCTCTCGAAGCACAGCTTGGTGAGGCTGAACTCAATGGAGTCTTTCTCTTTGTCAATGTCCGTGAGAAAGCAATTTGAGTTGACTCCATTTTTGGCGAGGCTTAACTCACTACTACATTTTCTGACTAATGCTACACGTTTTCTATTACAAAAAAAAAAAAAAAAACTATTGTATTTTTCTTAGAGAACGATTTTTAAACTGTGGTAAACTAAGGCATTGCCTTAGCCTTTGGGAACCCTTTTTCAACAAGGACAACACTGTCGAAAAAATTGTAGTCTTTGGTATGATAAAGATAACAATTTTTTTAAGTGACATGCAACAACAATTTTACACCATTGCAATGAAAGGCAATAGCAAAAACCGTTACAGTAAGACCCAAACTCCTTCCATTTTGATCTGCAACAGGGGTCCTATGGTTCCCACCGATAGCTTTCCAGCCTTACTTTGTTCTACTTCTAAGCAAGAGGTTTGAAACGTTATTTCTGTGATGGATAACAATAAAGCTCCTGGGCCAAATGGTTTCAATGTTTTATTCTTCAAGAAGGCTTGGAATATCATTGGTGATGATATCTTTGCAGCGATTAATGAATTCTTTACAATTGGAAAAATTTTAAAGCAGCTTAACCATGCTATTATTGCGCTTATTCCTAAGCATGATCAGGCCTCCCAGGTTAACCATTTTAGACCCATATCTTGTTGTAATTTATTATACAAGATTGTATCTAAAATTTTGGCCAACCGCATAGCCCCAGTGCTTGAGACTATTATTGGGGAAACTCAAACTACTTTCATTAAGAACAGAAAGATGATGGACAACATCTTCCTAGTTCAAGAGATTTTGCGCAAATATGCTCGGAAAAGATCCTCTCCGAGATGCCTCCTAAAAATTGACTTGCATAAAGCTTATGATTCCATTTCTTGGGAATTCTTGGATTGGATGCTTAAGTCCATTGGCTTCCCAGCCTAGTTTTCTACTTGGATCATGGAATGTGTTTCTTCCACTTCCTTTAGTGTGGCAGTCAATGGATTCATTTATGGTCACTTCAAAGGGCAGCGGGGTCTTAGACAAGGGGATCCTCTCTCCCCTTATCTGTTTGTGCTCTGTTTGGAGTACTTTTCCAGAGATATGAGCAGCCTCAAGGATGATGCCAATTTTAAATTTCATCCCTATTGTGCAAGTATTCAGCTATCTCATTTGGCTTTTGCAGATGATATTATGCTTCTATCTAGAGGAGATATCCCTTCTGTGTCAACTATGTTTGCCAAGCTTCAGCACTTCTGTAGGGTTTCAGGGCTTTCCATCAGCTCTGATAAATCTGCCATATACTCAGCCGGTATTAGGCCTCATGAGCTTTCTCATATTCAGCAGCTTACAGGATTTAGCTTGGATGACTTCCCTTTTAGATACTTGGGTTTTCCCCTTTTATCATCTAGATTAAATGTATGTCATTATGCTCCCTTGCTTTCCAAGATTACTGGCCTGATTCAGGGATGGAGCAAGAAGTCTTTATCTTATGCAGGTAAGTTAGAGTTGATCAGAGCAGTTATTCAAGGAATTGTGAATTTCTGGATGGGGATTTTTCCTTTGCTGCAATCTGTTCTGGACCGGATCAACGCTTCATGCCATAATTTTCTGTGGGGCAAAGCGGATATTGGCAAAAACAAGCCCTTGGTTGCTTGGTCAGTAGTTTGTTCTCCGAAAAAAGAAGGGGGTTTAGGCCTTTTTAATCTCAAGGACTGGAACCTTGCGCTTCTTTCCCGTATCCTGTGGGACTTTCATTGTAAGAAAGATTCTCTATGGGTTCGGTGGGTTCACCATTACTATTTCAGAGGGAGCGATGTGTGAAATTACAATACTTCTTCATCAAATTCAGTTTTGATAAAGAAAATCATTCAAATAAGGGACTTTATTATCTCCAAAGAGCTAAGTACGGAAGAGGCCAAAAAGAGGATTCAATCTTGGAGCACCAATGAACAATTGCTTGTTGGCAAAGTCTATGAATACATTAGAGGTGTCAAGCCTACTGTTAGTTGGTGTTCTGTTATATGGAATCCAGCAATCCCCCCTAAGATGTCTTTCATTTTGTAGCTTGCTAAAAGGAACCGGCTGCTTACTCTTGACAAAGTTGCTTTTTTGAACAAGGGTTCCCTTTGCCCTTTATGCTCAAATGAGGCTGAGTCAAATGCTCATTTATTCTTTTCTTGCAGGAAATCTCTCCAAGTTTGGGCTCACATTCGTGATTTGGCTCCTTTCCGCAGGCGTTTCACTTCTTTACAGCGCATTACTGACTCTTTAATTAGGGGCAGATCCACATCAGGTGTTCAAGGAAAATTACGTTGTCTGGCTATAGCAATTACAGTTTACTGCATCTGGCTGTCTAGGAACAAGCTGATTTTTGAAGATTATCAATTTTCTGTAATAGAGGTTATTAGTAAGATTAAGTTTCTTATGTATAGACAAGTGCACCTGTTGCATTTGTTTTAGCATCTTGATATAGGTCTTCTTGTATTAGGGAGGCTTTTGATTTTCTTTAACTGCGGGGTATGCCCCGTTTATTATTGTATCATTTTGGGTTTAATATAATTTACATTTTTCCCAAAAAAAAAACCGTTGCAGCAAAAGGCAACCATAAAAAATTGTAGCAATGAATGCCATAAAGAATGATTATTTTAATGTTCTACAACAACAATTTTATAATAACATACTGTCAAACAACACACATATAATTGTTTGTTATTATCAATTATAGATGTAGAAAATATTTTTCTTTTGTTTGGGATTAAACAATATATTTTCCTTTTAAGGCAACAATTTTAATTTTAGATGTATAAAATGATTTTGTAAGATAGTTTGGGAACAATTTTAAGAGAAAAATAATTTAATTAAGTATAAAAATTATCATTTTTGTTTATTAAAAATTATTTTTATTGATGGCAATGAACTAATTATAAAGTTATACTTTTGGATACATGAAGTAAATTAAAGAAAAAAAGATGGTATGTCATCAATCATTAACTTGTTCACTAAAATAAAAATTATAGTCATGATCTATGTATGTACAAGTCATAAATAAAGATGACTACTTGGGTCGATAAGGTACTCAATTGAGGCTCAACTAAACATTAAGATAGGGGTTATGTTTGGCTTTGCATGAATGGGTAATATTAAGGATCAAGGACATTTCGGTGGACAACAGAGGAGCATTCAAATTGGGACATTTCTTTGGTGTGATGGTGGTGAATAGTAGGTACATTTCTTTGCATGAGTTACCAATTGTAGAAGTGTTGCAACTAATAGTGCTATGTGTATATGAATTGTATGTTAATTAAATATGCCTGCTATGTGTATATGAATTGTGTTGTTAATTAAATATGCCTATTATAGTTGCAAGTTTGTATGCTATGTTATATAAGTTTTGTTGTAAGTTTGTGTGCTATGTGTATTTGGCATATTGTATATGAATATTAAAAAAAATGGCGTAATTGTTTGAAAATGGTAATCAGAAAGTGAAGAATATTAAGCCAAGTTTAAGCCTCAAGTTTATGTGGCATACTACTATTTGAATTGAAATGGACAATAGATTAAATATAAAAAATAAAAAATAATAAAGCAGTTGAGCCAGAATATGTCAATATGACATACTGATTGCCTGATAAATTTAAAAGTGCCATTAAAATTGTCTACAATTAAAAGTTACAAATCAGAAGAGTGGATTGTAATAAATACTGAGAAAACCCAAAAGCAGCACCAAGTCAACGTCCCAAAAGCAACAACCAACACCAGAAACATGTCATTTTCACACATGACAAAGTCTTCCCCCTCCAAGCAGCATTTCAATTAAGAAGTAGCTCTCTGTGTTTTTCCTCCAAATGCTTCCGGTTTTCCCCTGCATGGCAAACAACTTCATCTTTCGTCATGTTGTAAGATGTCAAAGGATCTAGTGCAATTTTCATTTTGGTCTAATTGTCAACCTGGCACCGTTAAAATCACAAATTAGGTAAAGTATTTTAATAAGCAGGTAGATGAGCAACACAATTGAACACATAATTTGAGGATTTATAGTGATCGCATAATCATTGGACCAACTAGAATCCATCATCCACTTGGAGATCCACACACCACAGTCATTGCTATCATGTTACAAATGTAAAATAAGAAGTTCAGCTTATTTAAATTTTGATATCGAGGTTACTAAAATGAAACAACTTTTGAAGTGTTTTGCATTGCATTTTACGAGTAAGGAGATTGTTCCCCAATATCATGAGGCACACTAAGCTGATAGTCAGAAAGTTGAGGGTGAATTATAGGATTCTGAGACTAAAAAAAGAACCATGCAACAACAATTCTTCAACAAATACAATCAGTTTATATAATTATTGCAGTGTCAATATTATGGATTCATAATGTTATGGGTAGTGAATTTCCTTAGAGTTCGAGGCCTAAGGATCCTCCAGAAAACAAGCTAAGAGAATGAAATTTTATTTCTGCTTGCAAATTCATTACATGGATTGGCTATTTATAGGCTCAATTTGCAAATTATTTGTTCCTTTTGCAGGTTCTAATGGGAGCCAACAATAACAAAATTGCAAAAATATCCTAACAGAGAAAGTATATTCCCGACAGGATCATTTAGGTGCCCAATCCCACACTGCCAGCTTAGCATGTTTGCTCCTATTCTGTGATGAAATCCCTCAAGTGCTGAGGGCGCACGCTCTGCCTCTTGCTTCTCAGGTTAGTGCTTGTCTCTTCTTGGTTTGGCTTGTCTGAAGGCTGCTTCATAACATCCCCCTGCACATTAAGAAGCACCTTGTCCTCAAGGTGATAGGCTTCTTTCAGTTCGGTCCAAGGCTCCCACGATGTGTCCTCAGGTGGCAATCCCTGCCACTGGACTACAACTTGTAATTCAGGGCCTGTGTCAGTTGTGGCCCACTTCGTGTTAAGAATCACAAGGGGTGTAATTAGCGGATCATTGTCCTTTGACTGCGGCGGTAAGTCAACTGCACATGTATCTGTGTCAGAGAAGTGGTGAAATGGCTTAAGGAGCGCACAATGAAAAATTGGGTGTATCTTTGAGTCTGGAGGGAGCTTGAGGCGATATGCAACTAGCCCAATCCTCTGTAAAATCTAAAATAGCCCATAGTATCGTTTGGCTAGCTTAGAAGGTGTACATCCGACGACGGACATTTGCCGGCGAGGTCGCAACTTGACCAGGACCTAGTCACCTTCTTGAAAGTGGACTTCGCGCCTGTTGTTGTTTGCAAACTTCTTCATGGTTTGCTGAGCTTTTAGTAATTTCTTCTTGAAGCTGACGAAGGCTGCGTCACGATGCACCAGAAAATCCTCAACAACATCAATGGTGGAAGTGTCGGTGAGATAATGAGGGATGGTGGGGGGCTTCTTCCCAAAAGTAATCTCAAATGGAGTAAGCCCTGTTGCTGAATGAACAGACGTGTTATAAGATCATTTTGCCCAAGTGAGGAATTTTCCCCACGAAGCTGGTTACTGATGCACAAATGATCGAAGATACTGCTCGATGACGCGGTTGAGAACCTTAGTTTGTCCGTCTGATTGGGAGTGGTATGCAGAGGTCATACAAAGCTTTGTGTCGGAAAGTTTGAATAATTCTTGTCAGAAGCGACTCACGAACAATGGGTCGCGGTCCGAAACTAGACTCCTTGGCATCCCATGGAGTTTGCCCACTATCTCCATGAACAATTTGGCCATTGTTACCGCGGTGTAATTGGGTCGGAGCATACCCAAATGGACTCCCTTTGAGAAGCGGTCAACCACCACTAGAATAACGGTGTGACCTTGGAAAGCCAGGAGGCCACCAATGAAATCAAGCGACAAGTCCTCCCATGGTCGTGATGGTACCGACAGAGGACACAATAAGCCTGGACTTTTGCAGTGGTAATATTTAGTTTACTGGCATTGAAGACAAGTGGTCACAAAGTGGCAAACATCATCTCTCATCCCGTGCCACATGAAATTCTGGTTAATGCGAGCCAAGGTCTTGGAAATCCCCATATGTCCTCCTGTCGGCGTAGAGTGGAATTCGGACATGATTAAAGGGATAAAATTACACCCTTGTGGGAGCCAAATATGATTTTGCTGTAGGATGAAGTTCGGGGTAAGCACAAAGGTCGAATGAGTAGAGGAGTTGGTCTCGATAGTTCGTCGGAGTTCCTGATAGGTAGGGTGATTCTACAACTCTGCTTTCAAATCCTGCAAGAAGGTGAAATGAGGAACAATCAATGATAGTAATTGACCTGGGAGGTTTCATGGACTCGCGATAGGGCATCAGCAACGGAGTTAGTTTTGCCGGAACGATACTAAATAGAATAATCAAAGCCCAGAAGGCGAGCCAAATAAATTTGTTGTTCTGGCGTCTGAATCACTTGAGACATGAGCTCCTTTAAGCTTCTATGATCGGTTAAAATGATAAAATGGTGCCCCTACAAATAATGGTGCCATTTCTTTATTGTTGTAGTGCTCGCTGCTAGTTCCCAGACATATGTTGAAGAATGGAGCAGTTTATTGCAGAAGGGTTTACTGAAGAATGCTATAGGGTGGTTTTGTTGGGTGAGGACTGCCCCCATACCCACGCCTGAAGCATCAGTCTCAACAATAAATGTTTGAGAGAAATCCGGCAGCCTCAAAACTGAAGCTCTGTAGATTGTGTCTTTAAGAGTGTCAAAGGCTATTTGTGCCTCCGGCGACCACTGAAATTGGTCCTTGACTAAGAGGCGAGTCAAAGGAGCAACAATGGAAGCATAGCCCTTAATAAAGCAACGATAGAACCCAGAAAATCTGAGGAACCCCCTTAATCCTTGTGTAGAATTCGGAATTGGCCACGCCTGTATTGCCTCGACCTTTGTGGGAACAGGTGCCACTCCATGGGAGATACCATATGTCCGAGATACTCAACTTGTTGTTGGGCAAAAGTGCATTTAGACAACTTAAGGAAGAAGTTTCCTTCGAGCAAAACTGTGAAATCTTTTGCAAGGTGATCTAGATGCTCTGGAAAGGTCTTATTGTAAATCAGTATATTGTCGAAGAAGACGATAATGAACTTGCATAGATAAGGGCCAAAAATGCAGTTCATAGTAGCTTGGAATGATGACGGGGCATTGCATAAGCCGAATGGCATCACACAGAATTCATAGTGACCGTGATGCATGCAGAATGCATTTTTTCCAATGTCTTCCTCCTTCATGTGAATTTGATGATACCCCTGCAAAAGATCAAGCGTAGAAAACCAACATGCACCACCTAGTTCATCAAGTAATTCATCAATAGTTGGGATTGGGAATTGATCCTTGACTGTGATGGTGTTTAAAGCTCTGTAGTCAACACAGAAACGCCAGGGGCCGTCGCGTTTCTTAACCAAGAGAACAGGGGATGAAAAGAGGCTCGTGCTTGGTCGTATGATCCCATTCTAAAGCATTGCCTTGACCTGAGCTTCAATTTCTTGTTTCTGAAAATAAGGAGAGCGATAGGGACAAACATTAATTGGCTCTGAGTTAGGTAGGAGGTGGATAGCATGGTTGGTGGGTCATGAGGGAGGAAGGGATGTTGGTGTTTGGAAAAGGGTGGAGAATTGGGTCAGAAAGGTGGCTATTTCTAGGTATTGGGAAGTTGCTGGTGTGGTGGAGGCAAGGTGAAGGACACGAATATGGAGGAAAACACTAGCACTGTCAGTCTGAGTTATGCGACGAAGCTGGTTGGGGGTAACGGTATGAAGGTCACTATCAGAGTGACCTTTTAATTCAATTATTTTTCCATGATGAAAAAATTTGAAGGTGAGATCATTATAATCTGTGAGATCGGGCCCTAAAGATTTTAGCCATTGAACGCCAAGGACCAAATCGACACCGCAAAGAGGAAGGACGTGAAGATCAACTATGAACGTCTGGTCCTGAATGTGAAGCTCAACACCTGGACAGAGTTGATGACAAGCTAGTTCATTGCCATTGCCGACGACAACCTAGAGAGGGTGTGTAGGTTGGGCCTGGAGTCCAAGTGAACGGACCAATCTCTCTTGCACAAAATTGTGTGTGCTTCCTCCGTCAATGAGGATGAAAACACAATGTTGGGTGACACGGCCCATCAAACGCAGCGTTTCGGGCGCCAAATGACGCACAAGAGCATAGAGGCTTATTTGGGCCTGGGTCGGGTGGGTCTGAAATATTGGGGGTAATATTAGGGTTGGTGCAGGAGGGTTCATCCTCTTCCTCAGCAGCTGCGAAGAGAAGGGAGAAGCGAGAGGAGCACTTATGCCCTCGTGAAAACCTCTTGTTGCAATTGAAACAAAGTCCTTTTTCTCGACGCATTGTTATCTCCTCTGGGGACAAGCGACGAACATTCAGAGGTGGTGGCTTTGCTGGGGAAGGCAATAAAGGTGGAATAGGTGGCGGCAGTGGTGCTGGTGGTAGGGAAAAGCCAAGGGCGAGTTGGGCGCGGCTACGGAAACCCCTGGAGACACCGCGACATTGATCGGCTAGCTTTTCCTCCTGAAGGCGCGCGAGCCCTACAGCTTGGACCAGGGTCAAAGGGTGAAGCGCCTGAACCTCCCTGCGAATTTCCGAAGCCAACCCCGAGACGAAACATCTGAGAAGAAATGGTGCCGGTAAGCCAATAATACAATTGGCTAGCATCTTAAACTGAGAAAGGTAACTGCTGACTGAACCTTGTTGTGTTAATTTGCACAGGACCTCGTGGAATCCTTATACTGAGAAGGGGAAAATTGCGCTTCCAGAGCATGGAGAAGAGCAGACCAGGAGGAGATTTGGCCATTGCGCGTAAGCCATTGGAACCACGCAAGCGCAGGTCCTTCCATGGTGAAGGAGGCGATGACTAGACGGTCGGGTTCTGGCGTGGCGTGGTAGTCGAAGAATTGACTGATTTTGAAGGTCCACCCAGAAGGGTTAGAGCCGTCAAATCGAGGGACTTCGAGCTTCATGCGAGGTAATGATGGGTGAGGGGAAGATGGTTGAGGGTTGGCTGAGGAAGAAGAGGGGGTGGGTGGATTTTGGTAGTTGGTTTCCAACGCTGTGATGCATTGGAGGAGTTCATCAAAGTTTGTGGTGGTATGAAGCTGATTGGAGGCAAGCTTAGTTGTGGCTTCCTCCATATGTTCCAGGCTTGTCTTTGAGCGAGTGGATTCAGCCATGGTGGAGGCTTAATGAAAGCACCAAGTTGTTATGGGTAGTGAATTTCCTTAGAGTTTGAGGCCTAAGGATCCTCCAGAAAACAAGATAAGAGAAGGAACTTTTATTTCTGCTTGCAAATTCATTACATGGATTAGCTATTTATAGGCTCAATTTGTTAATTATTTGTTCCTTTTGCAGGTTCTAAAGGGAGCCAACAATAACAGAATTGCAAAAATATCCTAACAGAAAAAGTATATTCCCGACAGGATCATTTAGGTGCCCAATCCCACACTGCCAGCTCAGCATGTTTGCTCATATTCTGTGATGAAATCCCTTAAGTGCTGAGGGTGCACGCTCTGCCTCTTGCTTCTCAGGTTAGTGCTTGCCTCTTCCTGGTTTGGCTTGTCTGAAGGCTGCTTCATAACACATAAGGTAGGTTATATATTTCATATTCACTACGACTTACCAACTTTTTGCATTATAGCTTGCATGCATTGTATTTGTGTGGGTCTGGGTTGGAGTCCAACATTATAAGTTTGTGGATCAAGACATCAATAACAAGAAGAAACCAATGGTTGTTATTGTCATTTATGGGAACAAAAATCTGAAATCTATCATCATTGAAATATTGATTAACTGCATGATGATATATATATTACAACCGTGAAGAATGGCTTGAAAATAATAATTTAAGGTGACCTTTTCCAGGTAGTCAAGTTTGCCCATATATATAGCTTGAAAATTCTAGATGATAGTCAAAGGAGTTGTGGCCTAGCTTAAGGCATATTACTAGTTTTTCAAATGGCAGAGATAAGTTGATAGGTAACAATAATAAGTCACATAGCATATGAAATAAGTAAAAAATACAAGGAAAAAAAACATAGTTTTAACATGTATTACCGCAATTGTTGTCGGAAAGAACCAAAATCCAGAAATCCCATTAATAGACCGTTGTTTGACAGTAAGTATACAAGCTACTAAGTTGATCACCTAAGTAAACACACAATTGGTCTAGATTAATAAACGATAAATACTTTTTATTTTTGTGTTGAAATAAGTATCGCATGATAATATTTTGGTAAATAATTTGCAAATGCAGTTATGTAAAAAAAATTGTTGCGAAAAGGTACCTCTTAATCAACCTAACCCTTAGGCTCAAGACTCCTTAATGCTTTCATGTCTGCAAATGTTTTAGCCATGGTCATTACCAAGATTTCCTTCCTGCAACAAGAAAGATAAATTGGTCAAGAAGGATAGGTAGGTTCTTTTTTATGGTATTACGTGTTAGTTACATAAGGTGAGTGGCATATCATACCCACTATCTTTGTCATCCTTGTTCCTACCGAAGATGTAGATAGCTACAAGTGAGTGAACCTCATCCAAAATCATCTTTGGTGGAGACCTAAAAGTCATTGGAAGCGACTACAAAGGCCACATATAGTTTGTTTTAGTTTTGATTACAATTTTCATTGTAAGGATAATTTTTTTTTTAAGCATGCGATAAATTATAAATGTACCATTGGAATGTCTATAGTAGTAGTCATTCCATCATATGTTGCATAGTGAAGAGGCTCTACATTTGAAAATAGTCCAAAATCCTTGCCAACAATAATATGCTCAAACAACTCCTTCTTCAGACTGACCTCATTGACAATAGGCTCACATTTAGTATTGTTAGCTTTCGCCTTCTTTGATGAGGATGCCTTTCTTGTTTTCCTTACTAAGGATTGCTTCGGTGTTGTGCTTTTTTGTTGTTTCATGTGAATTGAAGAAGGAGTCGCATTGTGTGTGTTGTTTTTGACTCTGATTGGAAACAATCGTTGCTAGGTCATGTTTGTAATTTTAGGGATCTTAATAAAATACCAATAATCAGCGGAAACACATTACGTTAGCTTATCAAGAGGGGTTGTGAAAAATACTTGAATCCATGATAAGCAACGAAATTGATGAGTTTGAGGAACTGTTGGTTTTGTGTTCTTCCTCAACCAAATCACCATTTTCCTTTTGGGACCTTAGGTTTCTCGTTAGATGGGGAGAAGATAATACAATTTCTGATTTTGGGGTATTAGGGACCACAACCTTGCTCTAGGTTTTAACCTGTTAGAGTTCTCATTATTCCCTAACGGGCCAAATTGGTTCCCGCTTATCAAGCCCATATTAATTTTTTATGATAGTCCAATAGGCTCACCAAATTATATCACTTTTATTGAGCCCATAAATGTAAATAACTAATATAAATGATAAATATAATATGTAGCACACACTAATTAATTATTTAGGAATTATAAAATTCCTAACAATCTCCCTCTTGAGCTTCATATTAACCTTAATCATTTATATTACAAAATTCTTTAGGCGCGCAACCGTATGTTATTTACTTTTAGACTTTCCTTAAACAATCTGGTCCATCTTATATAGTAACACAGAACCATTGCAGTTTTCCTCACAATCCAACGTGATTGAGCCACAATAATCACCAATGTCACATATACTTGATGACATAGATCAAATATGGATAAGCGGCATGAAAATAACATGCAACGTGATCTCATTCGTGTTCATTTCCAACTAGTCCAAACTTTATTCTTTATAGAGATCAATCCAAACACAATATAAATATTGCAAACAAAACAAGCTCAGAATGAAATGATAACCTTCGACTTTATTTTATAGAAAATAAATCTATACAAATATTTGAAAAACATAAGGCATATATAGAACATAAATGGGACTCCCACTAAACTAAGGTACTATAAGGAGTCACTCCCATATGAGCAGTGTGCTCATGAAAAACTTTAGGTATCAAACCTTTCATAAGTGGGTCAGCTAGCATATCATTATTCCTTAAATGTTCTATGAAAATCTGTCTATTCTGAACTCTTCCTTTAACAACCAAAAACTTGATGTCAATAAAATTTGATTTGGTTGCACTCCTATTGTTGTTGGAGTAAAGAACTGTTGAGTTATTGTCACAATAAATATTTAATGGTCTTTCAATGCCGCCAACCACATGCAAACTAGTGAAAAAATTTCTTAGCCATATCCCATGGTTGGATGCCTCAAAACAAGCAATGAACTCTGTGGCCATGGTAGAAGAAGCTATGAGAGTCTGTTTAGCAGACTTCCAAGAGATAGCTCCTCTAGCCAGCATAAATATGTATCCAGATGTGGAGTGTTTGCTATCTTGACATCCAGCAAAATCAGAGTCTGAGTACTCAATGATCTCCAAATTCTTAGACTTCTGACAAGTGATCATGTATCCTTTTGTTTTCTTTAGGTAACGTATCACACATTTTGCTGCTTTCCAATGCTGCATTTCAGGATTACTCAAATATCTACCCAGAACTCCTACTACAAATGTTATATCAGGATGAGTGCAAACTTGAGCGTACATTAGATTTCCTACTTCTGATGCATAAGGAATCTTTTGCATCTTTATTCTTTCAAGGTCATTATTGGGGCATTGTTTAAGACTAAATTTGTCTCCTTTAGCTATCGGGGTATCTCCTGGTTTACTATCTTTCATGCCGAATCTATATATCTAGGACCTTATCGATATAACTCTCTTGCGACAACCTTAGGATATCTTGAGAGCGATATCTTAGTATCTTGATTTCTAATACTAAAGAGGCTTCCCCAAGATCTTTCATCTCAAAATTTTTCGTCAGAAATTTATTAGTCTATTGTAAGAAGCTTATATCATTGCTAGCAAGTAGTATATCATCGACATATAACACCAAGAATGAGTATTTAATCCCACTAAACTTGTGGTATACACAATCATCAACTGCATTTGCCTCAAAACCATACGAGGTAATAACTTGATGGAACTTGTAATATCATCGATGTTAATGTAGTGATGTTAAGCCTATATTTTGTAGTAGTGACTTTGATATGTAGAGGTACCTCCAAGAAAAGGTTTATGATGTTGATTCATGACTTGGTTAAGAAACATGATGTAGGTCTTTTGGTACTCATGGAGACACATTCCAATGGCAACAGAGCAGAAGGAATTACCAGAAGTTTCAAGTTTGATAAGCATTTTATCAAAGATGTTGAAGGAGGTTCTAGGGGGGATTTGGTATCTTTGGAATGAGAGACATTGGGAGGTTGAGGTGACCACCTCATCCTCTCAATTCGTTGATATCAAGGTTGCTAGAGGGCAGGACATACCTTGGTTCCTCACTATTGTCTTTGGATCCCTTTACTTTTCCCGTAGACAATCCCTTTTGAAGGAATTTGCAAAAATAACTAGTGAGATTGATAAAGCCTGGGCAATGGCTAGGGATTTCAACTCTGTTATGGCGAAGCATGAAAGGGAAGGGGGCTCCCCATATCCTTCCTTTCACAGTCTAAATAGTTTTTGTTGTTTTGTGTAGGAATGTGACCTTATTGATGTAGGCTTCCAAGGGTACCCCTTCACTTGGCAACAAGGGGATCAAAAGGATAGATTGGACAAGATTCTCATAAGTCTCTCATGGAGGCTACATTTTTAAGAAGCTAGTGTTCACCACCTTACACTACTAAAGTATGACCATTCCCCTCTATGGATTAGATTTGTGGCCCAACAAAGAAGTAATCAGAGCGTTTAAGGCTTTAGGTCCTAATGGATTTCAAGCCTGGTTTTACCAAAACCAATGGGAGGTAGTAGGGGACACTCTTACTAGACTGGTTGTGAACATGTTTTTTATCCTTCAAAGGTTAGAGCCGTAAACGAAACCTTGATATCCTTGATCTCCAAAGTGGAAGGAGCAAAGATCATGAAGAAATTTAGGCCCATTAGCCTCTATAATGTGGCTTATAAGACGGTAACCAAGATTCTAGCTAGGAAGCTTATGGGAGTAATCCAAAAGCTTGTATCTCCTTGTCAGAGTAGCTTTGTCCCGAATACACAACTCTGAAAACATCATCATTGCTCAAGAGGTGTTTAATTCCATGAGGAGCAAGAAAAGGAAGGTGGGTTGGATGACTATAAAGATTGATTTAGAAGAGGCTTATGATAGATTGAGTTGGTCTTTCATCCAAGATATTCTTATTGATATTGGGCTTTCGACGAGTTTTGTTGAGCTAGTGTGGTATTGCATATCTTCCCCTAAAATGAAGGTGTTGCAAAATGGCAAAGCATTAGAGGAATTTTTACAAGCTAGGGGAATTTGTCAAGGTGATTCATTGTCCCCTTATTTATTTGTTCTTTGCTTTGAGAGACTTTTACATGTGATTAATGTGGTCGTTGATAATGGGTTTTGGCAACCGATTCAATTGGCTAGAGAAGGTCCAAAGCTTACTCACCTTGCATTTACGGATGATTTGCTCTTGTTTACGAAGGCAGATTTGGATTAGGTGAGCAACCCTTAGTACCTTTGGTGAGAGCTAGGGGGGCAGAAGGTTAACGAAGCAAAGACAAGAGTTTACTTCTCTGCAAATGTTCCTAGCCAGGTTAAGGAAGAGCTTAGTCAGGCTTTGGGATTTCAAAAGACGGAGGATATGGGGAAGTACCTTGGGATTCCTATCCAGGGCTGTGCAAGACGCAAGGCAAATTAGACATCAGCCTAAGGCCCCAAAAAAAATTTTTTTTAGGCCCCTAAAATGTTTTTATTACTAACTATTAACAAATTTTAACTGACCAAAATAAAATAATTTAGAATCTCTCTCTTCCCTAAAAATTAGTCAATCAATATCATCTTTTTAAAAATTAATCAATATCACAATTAATGTCATTTAAAGTATTTTATTTATCCCAAAAAAGTAAATCCCTATTAACTTTCCTTTAACTCATCCCAATTCCCTAACTAACGTATCTCACTCTCCAGACTTCATTCTTCACGTTTTTTCATCTCTTCATCTTCTGTTCATAAAAAAAAAAAATCTATTCTTCTCCTTCCCTTGAATGAAACTTATTGTCTATTGATCAAACTTTGTTTCCGCGGCTCAATCTCTCTGGATTTGACATCGTCTGGATTCTGAACGCCTATAAACCGCATACATCCCGGCGTCCCACGTACGAAGTCTTTCATCTCCATCTCAGTGGATTGGTGGAACGATTCATTTCACGAGCATGACTCTGGGTACGCAGCAATACAACACGTATCACGTAGCACCCTTGCGTCTGACACAACATCTAAACAACAGCTAAAAAAGCTAGAAGATTAATATAAAAATTGATATTTTATATAATATACTAAGTCTCTTTAAAATTCTTGTAAAAAAAAATTTCATTTAACATTTTCGTCTTAGGTCCCAAAATGTCTGTACACGGAAGGCGAGACTATTGTAAGGCGAGGCTATTGTCCTATCCTACATAAAAATGTTAATCACAATACTTACCAGTTTGCAGTTGATAAGGTATACCAACGTGTGTCAAATTGGAAGGCGAGGCTATTGTCCTTCGCAAGTAGAGTAGCACAAAATTTGTCCTTCAAGCATTGTCATCGTATGTTATGCAAACAACTGTGATTCCAAAAGCTGTTTGTGATACAATTGATCGAAGGTGGAGGGAGTTTGTGTCCGGTGGTACTAGCCAAAGAAGGCGGATTAATACAACGTTCGGGCCGTCATTGTGTTTGCCGAATGATCAAGGTGGATTGCGACTCAGAGAGATGAGGAAGGTGAATCAAGTGGATATGATGAGGGTGGTTTGGAAATTAATAAGCAATAAAGAGGATCTTTGGGTGAAGACTGTTAGGTCCAAGCCAGAGTTGATTCAAACCTTTGGCAAGGAGTGAAGTCAAGAAGTGTAGATATCTTTGTTAATTGGGTCTGATATCAACAATTTCTTCTTAGGCGAGTGGGGTGCATGGATGGCAAGGTTTTCCAATTCATTGGACAAGCACTTTTGCAGTTGCTTTGGACTCTATATGGAGGAGTAGGAATGATTTTATTTTCAACAACAGACAAGAGGAAGCTGCGGGCTTGGTCGGTGAAATTCAGATGAAGATTGAACAAGTACTAGAGAGTCTCGAATTATTCAAGAAGGTAGGAGGTCAATCTGGAGGAAGTGAATCCAGTGATTGTATTGGTTGGAATCTATCGCGAGTAGGCTATATTTAGGTAAACATTGATGCTGCACTGTGCACAATGTATGGAAGAGCTGCTTGTGGAGGGTTGTTAAGGGATCATGATGCTCATTTTGTGGTTGGTTTCGCGACTAATATTAGGTTGTGTTCAGTTTTAGCAGTTGAATCATGGGCTAATTATTATAAAGGCTTGCAACTTGCTTTGTGATAGAGGGTTTGTGCAGATTGAGGTGGAAGGTGACTCTCGAAATGTTGTGTCGTTAATTGTGGATTGGTGTATCCAGATCCATGCTCATTTTAACTTAGTTACTAAAGATTATGAATCTTGCTTGGATCAGGTTCTCTATATCTTTTTCTCATGTATTTTGAGAAGCCAATAATGAATGTGGCGAATGCATTGGCCAAGCATGGTCTTGCCATTTCGGTGGACATGAGGTTGTTTGATGTTCAACTCAGTTTTATTTCCTTGTATTTGTTAGCAGAATCTGCTGGTATTTGTTTTAATAGGTTTGGTTGACTCGGGAGTGTTTGTTGTGCTCCCATATGCGCATAGAAAAAACAGCATTGCATATACAGTCATTTTACAAATTTAACTATTACTTAATTAACATATATTTGTTGTCATGTATGCTTTCTAGGTATCAGATAACAATACATTTATTTTAAAAACTAATTAAATTTATTATACTATTCCGATCCATGTAATAAAGCAGCTATTATTTGTTATATGATTACTATATTTTTTTACTAATATAATTAATATACTTAATTAATCTTGTTTGCAATTATTTGTATACACTACCAAAAAAAATTATATGTTTCAGAATGATTATATCAATTAAGAGAAAAAATAAATTTGAAAACGTGTGGACTACGTTTTTTTTAATCAGTATCAAAATAGTTGGCTATGTATTTAAGCTATCCTTTAAAGAACAGAACAAAAATACAGAAGAGTTTAAAATTGACTAGAGCAATTTCCCCGCTTTGCAGAAAAAAAAATGATGTTCCGTATTTTTTTTAAATGTAAAAAATAAAAAAAGTAAAAAAAAAAAAAAAAAAACACTTCTTGACAAGTGTAATTTTTTGGTGGCTGAACAATAATATATATTACTGACGAGTCTAATTTTTATAGGTAAATTAATTAAAAGTGATATTAAATATAATTATAAATTAATTATTACAAAAGTAATTAATTTTACTATACATAATATTTTTTTAATGAATGATAAGTACATTCTAATTAAATTCATTATTAATTTATAATTATATACAAACAGAGGTGGATCTTGTCCAAAATGTTTGGGTGGACCAAATAACTAAACAAATACATTTTAATTTATTTTTTTATTTTAAGAATTGAATATTTATATACATTTCAATTCATTTACAATCTTATTTATATATTTATATAATCTATCCAGTATCATGTCACGTGCTGGTTACGGAGTGCTGAATAGTAAAAAAATCATTTTTTAAATTCTTTATAAAAAATTTCATGGATTATTTTTTTTAAAAAATTGTGCTATGGGGTCACACCTAATTTATATAAAATCTTATAAACCTACCAAAAAGGAGGAAAAATATTTGGGGTGCCCATGCCCCCTCTATATAAAGGTCTGCCATTGTATATAAACTTAATCATGTTTTTAACTAGTCTCTAAAATCTGATTTTAGTCTCTCAAATTTGAAAAAAAATTCTAACATTTCAAATTTAAAAAGAAATACGGTTTTAGTTCTTGGAGCATTTAAGATAGCACCAGCAGAGGTGGTAAGAAATACGGTTTTAACCTCTGTAAAAACTTTATATATATATTTAAAATGTTTTTTTAATGAACAAAAACGAATTTATTCCAAACTACAGAGGTTACAAACATAATAAATATATTCTTATACATGTTAATTAGTATCAATTTTTTTATCAAATAGTTAGAAATTATTTTAAATATGATTTTAAATAGTTATTACAACATTTAATAATCTTAACATACATGTGACTGAAGTTGGTACATTTTAATTATATTATATTCTACATTTTAATTAGAGGGAAAATTGACATTCCATTAATATATTCTTATAAACGTGCATTTAACTCTATGAAACACCAAGTAATTAAACAAAGAAAATGAAATGAACAATCACGTAAAACGAAATGCATAAAAAAAAAAGGTAAAACGAAACTCTCTATGTATATCAGGTGACGACAATTTAACTGTTATATCAAGACTGTACTCTTCTTCTACATAAATATTAAAAAAAATATGAGGACAAAATAATTATAAAAAAAACTATTTTTGGCTACCTGCAATTAGGGGTGGAAATAAGTCAAGCCAAGCTTTACTAGGCTTGAGCTCGGCCTGAGTTGAATAAGTAAAGCTTGAGCTTAACTCATTATCTGTTATAGGCTTTTTTTAAGGCTCAGCTCGGCTTATATAAAAGTCTGGTTTGACCCACGAGCCTATTTAAAAGTCTGCTTAAAGACGTCTTTGATTAATTAATTATTTTAAAACCTAATGAAATACTAACTAAAAAAAGAAACTTATAAAATTTCGTATAAGTAATGTACAAATCCAACAATAATTGATAAACAAAATCATATTGAAGTCAAGTCGTTAAAGCACAAAGTATATAAAAAAAATAAAAATAGCATAATATTAAAAAAATGTATGGATTAGAGATGATTTGCAGAAAATGAATTTTATTCTACGTGAACAGTATGCATGAACAGTAATAAAAACTGAAATTCTAAAATCCTTGAATTATTCTCCTCTCCGAAAAAAAAAACTCCCTTAACTAAAAACTTCGCTAAAAACTTGGTGCTGTTATATAGGTTGTGAGTCCCAAAACTTACAAATTTATTTTAAGTCCAAGGCCATAAACGAAATAAAATAAAGTCTGGACAAGATAAGATGGGATGAAATAAAATCTGGACGAAATAAAATCTAGATAGAATAAAATCTGAATAAAATAAAATCTAGATAGAATAAAATCTGGATAAGATAAAATTTGATGAAATAAAGTTATTATTATTATTATTATTATTATTAGTTAGACAAGCCGGCTTGTCAAGCTTAACAAGTTTTTTTTATGGTTTGAGTTTGGCCTTTTTATCTAAAAAAACTTTTTAAAAAGTTTGAACTTGATCTTTATAATAAACAAGTCAAGTCGAGCCGAGCCTTACATAGTCCGAGCTGGAGGCCCTCGACAAGCTGCTCAGCTTATTTCCACCCTACATGCAATGAAGGAATGTGATCTAAATTAATTAATAATTAATCTAACTATATATAGTAATTGCATTAAAAAATAATCATCCCGTTGCGTGGAATGATTATCAAAAGACATTACAAGAGACAATATTGCTCCATCAGACAACAAATCGTTTCCTAACATTATTATTATTCAAAACGAGGAAAAGATGATATAGAGTTTAATTTTTATGCATCTGAATTTTTATATTATCTATTAATTAGAAATTATAATAATAATTTTTAAAATAATTATTAAAAAATAATAAACTTATTATATAATAATCGGAAATGATAGTAATAATAACTTTTAAAATTATTATTTAAAAATTAATAAATTTATCACATGTAACCGTTTATAATTAAATTAGGCATGACCGGCCTGATTTGTACACCACCAACACCAAGTGACATGTGTCAATTGAAAAAATGATGGCTGAATGATTTTTATAGATATATAGATAACAATGTACGTATAAGAGTATATAACCTATTTAATCCAAATTATATATGCAGAATGTGCATGATATATTATTAAATACTTATATTGTTTTTCCCAAAACAGTGGAATTTGTTTGAAAATACACATTAAGAATATTATCCAAAGATGTGTCTGCTTAAGTTAGCAACCAAACCAAACTAACCTAGTTCTTTGTAGGATTAATAGACTAGAGAGTAGAGACAAAAGCAATAGCTTTGGACATACGCACACATATAATGCAAAAAAAAAAAAAAAAAAAAAAAACAGCTTGCTCTTAGATATTCAATAATAGTAACACACATATATAATGTTAACCAAAAACAGCTTGCTCTGATATATTAAACAATAATAATTTCTTGCCTGACTATGGTATTTTTATGAAATAGATATATAGAGATATAAAATTGATTGAGTAGTTAAGAAGGAAGAAAAGGAAATAAAATGTCGTGTTTGACCTCTCTTGATTAGAAAAGATTAATAATTAATATTTGTCAATAAAAAAATAAAGTAATTTGAGTTAGAAGTGTGATTAATCTTTATTGAAAATTGTGAACACACATAATGTATATATTTTTTTTCTCAACATGATTTATTTCATATTTTAATGTCATTTTATTAAACTCAAATCTCACATGGACTAGAGATAGTGTGACGATCAATATAATATATAAGTGAAAAATAACCTTTATCTGATTTTATAGGATTATGTTAAACACAAACTCACATTTTAAAGTGGAATAGAATTTATATTAAACTAGATCTATTAAAAGAATTATCCACCATATTATCCATCTTATGACATACCAAACAAGAAAAAAAATAGTAAATAAAAATCGGAGTTGAGTTAAACCTAAATTTACATTTTAATATTCATCACCGAAATGTGATCCAAAATTTTGAGCAGTTAAATAACAATATCAAAGTCTCTTTTACCAAATAAAGAACAGCCACTACAATACATTAATACCTGAAATCCTGAATAATCGAGATAGATTCAGATTCAGTATCAGTTATATTTAATTATGCATCATTACTATTTGGTCCTTTTTCCCATTCTTAATGCCCTAAAAAATATAAGGCTTTTTAATTACGTAAAAACCTCAACTTATCTCTTCCATTTTTTATTTGAAGGTATTGCTGCACCTTACTCGACAACAACGTATAAATTAATCCATGCAAACTAAGATCATCGATCAATTTAAAACGTGGTTCAGATGTATCAAAAAACAAAAAAGCAGTTTGAAATAGTAATAATCAGATAATTGTTAGTTGGTACAGTTCTCTTGTGTTGGCAGAGTAATATGCTTGAAATTGAACACAAGCAGTCAAATTAGATGATGGATACAGATTTCTTACAGTTGAAAAATTTAAGGGCAATGATTTCATATTTAGTAAATTATACTAGCTAACATCCTGAGATTTTTTTTTTAGATTGCACACAATATTTTTTTTTCTTTTTCTGTAGTCCTTAAATTAAATATTTTTATTATTTAAAAAATTATAAACTGACAACTTTTATACATATATACTAACTTGCTTAAAAGTTAAAAAAATTAAGGTATCGCATGCAATACGAGAAAAACTCAAGGAATGATAATGTAATGTATTCTTTCATCTTTCACCATTCTTTTTTATTTAATTATATTCTTGTACTTCATCTATTTCTATTTATTTATTATTTAATTAAGATTATAATATGTAGATTAAGAAAACAATTAATCTTGTTTTATTAAAACCATTTATAATTTCTTAATATGTTTCTATCTCTTTTATTTATCATGAAGATATTTTGATTTTAACCCTTTAATATATTTGTTGTTTGTTTTAGTCTTCATATATTTTTTTAAAAAAATCTTTATTATCATTTAATGATATATCTAAATTTTTCACGTGATTATTTAAATCAGCTATTATCATTTGTATCTAACTTTATTTAATATCTTTTTTTATAAAGTAATAGAAAGATTATTAAGAGGGTGCTAACACTATTTTGTATATCTATAAACATATAATTAGGAGAAAATTAATAATTGATATAAGTGATAGTGATTTGTGTCATTTAATTAAGTGGTTCAAAGTTCGAATTCTAATTTATTCTTGAATATGAAATAAATCTTGTTAAAGGAAAAATATTTACTTTATATATATTTATAGTTTTCGATAAAGATTAGTCATTGTTTTTGGCATAAGCTATTTTTGATAACATGTTGAGAAAAAAATACAATAAGGGAACAAAGGTTGAGAATATAAAGAATATAAAATATATTTAATGCTTATTATTTAGTCATTTGAAGTGTTTTATAAAATGGTAATATTTTTTCGTGTCTAGGAACACAATAGGTTTCAAGTATTAAAATTCTTTGACCTTTTCTCTTATGGTAATTTATATAAAATTTGTCATTTGAGAGTTAGGTGGAGTACTCCTCTTGACCGCCATCAAGATTCTGGAAGAAGAGAGCAAGTCAAACGTAATATTCAGAGACAAATAATTAAATTACATGGAACATTCTCGTCTGAAACGATTAATTAGTAATCACTATTAATTAGTAATCACTAGAATTAATTAAATACTATTTTGTGCCAAAACAGATATATTATAACCAAAAGGAGCGTGCGTTCGATCGTGGCTCGTATGTTTTGGGGATCCAATGACTTCACACATACTACATTTAAGGATTTTTAAAACTTTTTAACACTATCGCCTGTGGCTCTAGCTGAGCCTATATACACCATAAAAAGACAAGTATATTGTAATCGATACGATGTGAACTTAGTTTACTCAACAATATTGGCAATAACATTCACCTTCGATTTGTATGAAGATAAGCATTAATTAGGGTGTTGTGAAGAGTGAAAAAAAAGTGGAATCGAGGGAGGAAAATGTAGTTAAAATTAGTGATTATTCACTTTCTTTGTTTGGTTAGCAAAAAAGAGTGTAATAACTGATTTAGCTACTCCTATAATTTAGAAAATAAAAACAAAAAAATAAATAGTTTTCATATTTTTCTTCTATAGTATAACTTTTGAAAACATGAAATAAAGTAAAAATAAGGTGATTTTTAATTAAAAGAAAAATAGTTATTTATATAATCATTCACTCATAATTCATCATGTATAATAAATTTATTAACTTTTAAAATAATTATATTAAAGTATTTAATCATAGTCAAGTTCAATTCTCTCACCACAAGCAAATTACAATAGACTATGATTGGGCCAAAGCGACTCCAATTGAAGAAATGAAACCTGTTTCAAATGAAGGCATTTCAATTTTGCAAATTCTTTATTGCTTTTGCACCTCCTATTTTTTTTAAAAAAAAAACCAACCTACCCCTTATATCATCTTCCTTTGTTTCCATTCTTCCCCTTCTTTCTCCCGCAACTAGTGCAAGTCCGAACCCTCTTCTTTCTTGTTCTTCTCTTCTTCTCGACTCAATTCAACTCTTCTTCCCAAAACAGATGTTCCTATTTTAAGTCCTGCATCTATTTTCAGAACAAACATTCTCTAAAGGTATAAATACTCTTACAAAATGACCCTTCTAGAAGGAAAAGTCTTACAAAATATCTTATCCATAAGCAAAAATAGTGCTTTTGGAACGATCATCCCAAAAGATACAAAATGTACTTCCGAAATACTATTCTGAATTGCAATTTTTGCTTTCGGAGTGATCATTCCATAAGCCAAAATAGTGCTTTCTAGAACACCCTTCCTAGAAGATACAAAATACATTTTTGAAAAGACTATCCTGGATTGCAGTTGTTGCTTCTGGAATGAGCTTTCCATAAGCACAACAATGATTTATGGAACCCATTTTCTGGAATATATAAAATACACTTCCAAAAGGTTACTCTGAATTTAAAAAAAAAAACTATTTCCAAAATCATCTTTCCATAAGCAAAAATGTTTCTAGAACAACCATTCCAAAAGCATTTTTTGCTTATAAAAGGACCATTTTGAAAGCTTTTTTACAATTAATTAAATTTGATGAAAGGAGAAAGAGGAGGAAGAAAAGAAAATAAAATAAAAAAAGGGAGAATGAAACATTTACCTTCATGAGAGGAGGAAGGAATATGAGGGAACACGAGAATGAGGGGGTCAGGGAAAGAGGAGTCACCGAGGGAGGAGGTGTTGTCGAGGGGGGGGTTCCGTTGTGGTGGGTGTGTTGTTGAGGAAGGAATTTCATCACGAGTTGAGAGAAGGGAGAAGAAAGGTGTTAAGGTTGGGAGATGAGAGGTGTAAATTTCATTAAGAGTATTATTATATTTTCATTAAATAAGGGGGTGCAAGATTCAAGTTGGCGAGTGTAGGATTCAAGTCCTGAAAAAGCCCATAGGCCAATGGCCACCGTGGCCCAATAAGGGCAGGTGCCCAAAATTTCTACAAATGCAATATCCCAGGTTTTTACATATTCGAGGAGTGGCAGCATTTTTTGTAAAAAGAAAAGAAGTGGCAACAATCGATTCTTTGAATTTTAACACCGTCTTTTATTGATTGGATTTTTTACGAATCTGACTAGTTTTAAAGTGAGATTTGGAAATGAAAAATAGGACTCACATATTTAGTGAGATACTCGTAAAAAAAAAAGTGTTAAAAAATGTACTATTTGCATTCCTCTTGCATAATCACCTCTTACAAAGGGATAAACTCTTTATTTGAGACATTATCTTGTATCTTGTATATAAGCAAAACCCAAGTTCCCATGTAGTCATCTCACCTCATATAATTCCTCTCATTGAGAAACAACTTACTTAAGCTTTAGAGACCTTGCATGGACACAACCCTCCCCTTTTCTACCTTGGAGCATGAGATCTAAAAGTAGTTCCGATGCTAGCCACATCCTAAAAAATTCAAACCCAATTGTTGAAGTAATATTTTAGAATCCTCAAAGTAGCGGTGGGTGCTAATAACTAACTAGTTTTGTCCTTTTTAATTTGTGCTAGAATCATTGTGGCACTCGTTAGTATATTATTCTTGAACAGTTGAACTCCATACAGTATATGCTTGGATTCACATCATGTTAACAACTTGATTACATTATATACGGTATATATCTCCCCGAATCTTTATTAGAATGGAAATCGACAGTTTTACTTTGAAAGTTGGTTACTCAAAAATGAACAATCACAAACAGTAAAATACCAATGCAATGTAATTGCATATTCAAAACTGTTGTAATTCAAGATTACATGTGTCCATTAGTCTACACACTTAGACGGCATTTGTTTGACGAATTATTTCTTTAATTTTAGAAATATTTTTTCTTGTAAATATAATATGAGAATATTATTTCTAAGTATTTAAAAAATTGAGTTTTATATCCAACAATAATTATTTTATTACACCATAACAAACATGAGAAAAAAAATTCCAACCTCATATTCTCGGAAATAAAAAATAATCTGTGAAACAAACCAAAAAAAGGAAAGACTAATATATATTAACTATTATCGTTAATTAGAAAACTAGTTATTGTTAATACTGTGATAAAATACATGTATATACCCAGATGTGAGACTGATACAAGGGGGCAGCCAAGGACTTTAGCCCCTCCCTCAAATTGCTTTTAATTATATATGTAATAATATATATAATAATTAATAATAAATATACTACTATAAATAACATATACTAGTTAGTATAATATATATATATATATATATATATATATATATATATATTAATATATGTTACCACTAATTATATATTAATCTTTTTGATAATAATTGTTACAAATTATAATTTATCTTAGAGATATATACACTAATAAATAGATCTAATAAAAATGATATTTTTATATGATTTTTATTTCATCCATTGTTATCTAAGTTAATTATGTTTTGTGTATTATTATAAGTCTCATTTATCTATTTATATATTTAATTATTAATATTATATTATAAACATATTTATATATATTTATATATAATTGTTATGAAATTTGATGAATTTTAATTAGTTATTATTATATATTTTTCTTTTTATTGTGAAATTATTATATTGAGTCCTATTTGATTGTCTTGTGAGATCATTTCAAAACTTTAAAAACAATTATACAAGTGATAAACAAATGTATTTCCTTCTTGTATCATTTGAAATAAAAACCAACTTTAATTTTAAGTGTGAAACTAATAAATAATTTTAAAAAATTATTATTTATTTGTTTGAAAATAGATATTTAAATAATTAAAAAAAATTCAGTTGTCTTTTAATGGTTTTCTAGATCCCTCAGGTATACACTTAATAAATTATAAAATTATTCTAGTTTGTTTAATAGTTATAACTCTTCATTTGATACTTGATTCAAACTTCAATGCAAATTCAAACACAGCCACCACAATCGTTGAAAGGTCAGGAAGTCACCTTCGCATTTGCATATATATACTTGAATTTGCAATTACTAATTAAACTAAAACAGTCGTCGGTGATCCGTGAAAGAATAAAACTTTACAGTACTTATATTATTCAGTATAGTCTTTGTAATATATTACATCAGCTGTGTTAATATATATATATATATATATATATATATATATATATATATATATATATATATATAAACTATTCACATATAGCAACAATATTGTCTATTAGTATAACCTGAATTCTGAGCTACAACCGTTCTTCCACCATGAAGACCATCCCCGGCAGCAAGGCCGAGCCGGAGAAACTCTCCGGCACGGCAGCGGATCACGAAAACCGCAACCGGGAGACGGTGAAAATGGTGTACAAGGCATTGCGTGACGGCGACACGGAGAAGCTGGCGAAGGTGGTGAGGGTGGAGTTGGAATGGTGGTACCATGGACCTCCTCACTGCCAGCACATGAAGAAAGTGTTGACCGGGGAGTCAACGGCGACGCAAAAGGCTTTCAAGTTTAGGCCTCGGAGGATCAGGGCCGTCGGTGACCGCGTGATGGTTGAAGGGTGGGAGGGGGCGGGGGAGTACTGGGTCCACGTGTGGAGGCTCAAGCACGGGATTATTGCCCAGCTTCGTGAGTATTTCAACACGTTGATCACGGTGGTGCTTCGGGTTTTGGAGGACGGTGATGAGGCTCGGTGTTGGCGGAGCACCGACCGGGTTCGGGTTCAAGGGTCGTTACCGGATATTGTGCTTTCCATTTGAATCATATTTTGATCAAATTAGTGATTTTTTTAATCATCTAACTAATCTTATATCTTAATTTCATTTAAATTAAGATGATAATTGTTATCAAAGTATTTTTTTAATATACTTAACAATGAAATTCTCATTTCTTATCTAATGGATTTTATTTATAATTTTGTAGATTTCAATAGTTTGAACCAATAATGTAAATAAATAGTATGTTAGAAAGAAAAAAAATATACATTTGATGGTGTGTTGCTACCATTATTTACGTATATGATAAAATCAGACAAGAACCTTGGATATGTGTTTTTAGTCAGTGATTTGTGGTGGGAGGTATTGGTCTGGAGCTGTAAATGTATGCCGAAAAGTTTATGCAGTTTGCAGCATATATATAAAAGTAACACTAGAAATCTAGAATTATATATGCAGTTTAAGGAGATTTAGCTTAATTAATTAAAAAAGATGTAAAAATTATTATAATTTTTTTGATATTATTTTCAATTCTTATAAATTAAAAAACATCCCAGACATGAACTCACGTCTCACAATCTCATCTCTCGCTTGATATTGTTATGTTTCTGCATGAATAGTAATATAATATATATATATATATATATATATATATATATATATATAATTCTAGATTTCTAGTGTTACTTTTATAATTTTAATAAAAGATACCTATTCCTGTATGTGTAAAGATGGATGGCGTATAAAAATGACAACATGAGTGTTGATGATCTAAAAAGCAGGCGATAGGATACAACATGATGATACGTTGTTGATATTTATAATATAAACACCCATTATTTCAACAACCCCAAACCATAGCATAACATACAATTACTAAATGCCACAAAACCCACACGATTGCACAAAAACAGGCACACTCACACTATAGACCCAATTAACTGCACATAAACTACGTGGCACCACTCACTATAAGTGGGATGGTGAACTTTTGAAAATTGAAAACCAATTAAACAAAGGTTTTCCAACTTCAATTATCACCACCATCTAATTCTAATATGTTAGATTGCCAGAACAAGTCCAGGCACTGATTCATCACAAAGCCTACTCTGCCAAATGCATTGACAATTGGAAGCATTTGTGATAAACGAGTCACGGAAACGGATGTGTTCACATACTCTTTGACCTGGGTTATGAGCCCATCAGAAGTTCTGATGGTCCATGCATGCACCCACCACACCAAATGGGCCTCATCAAACCCTTCAGCAATAACCAATGGCCCAAAGCCCACCACATGTTGCGGAACCAAAGCCTTTGAGGAGGGTGAGGAGCCCGTGAGCCAGGGGACCAAGTGGTGCCGATGGCATGATGGGCCGTGGAACCACCACTCCAAGTCTTGGGCCACAATCCCATGAAGCGTTTCGGGGTCTTTAGAGGTTAGGGCTTTGTATAATTCCGTGACCACTCTCGTGTTGTGTTCCACATATTCCTCTAAGCATTCTCGTGAGTTAGCCAGCTTCGGAACACAAGTAAATATTTACTAGTAGCAGGTTTAGAAACTCTTTGAAAATGAAAGAATCACGTCTTTTCTTTCAAATTAAGGAAGAAAGCTAAGTATTTATAGAATCAATGTTGGTGGGAATTGAATGGAAGTGCATGCAGGGTGGAGGTTCTTATATAGTAGTGGACTTGCGATATAATAAATTTAAAGGGTCAAGAATAGAGTCATCACATCAAACTTTGCCAATTCTGATTTTATGTCCGCAATATTCCACTATTAGAGTTCTTTATTATTTTGATTATTTAATTCCTTTGAGAACGCATAACATTATTGTTCATTCCCCTTCTGTCTTTTTATCGTTGGTTGTTTTATTTATTTAATAATAATACAACATACTTTAATCTTCACTGTCCATGTCAATCATTCAAATTAATAAATACTAGCCATTAATTTTCAACTTAATGTACTTTGTCGTCTTAACTTTCTACTTAGATTAGCGGCAAAAATCCTCAAATAGTGTTTTTTTATAAACTAATTCTCCAAATGGAATTTTTTTTAAACTTATTCCTGGCAGGTGTAGTTTTTCTACGTGAAGTCCATGCATGGTACCACCACCATTGGTGCTTCCGCGTAGGAGCTGCCACATGGCCTCGAAGACGCCAGTAGCACCAGCGCGTTGCTCTTCTGCTTACGTGGCAAGGGAGGCGTAAGGACCACTGGCGGGTTCTGCATGGAAGACCGAAGGCGCCAGTCAAACTAGCGTTTTACCTTTGCAGCAAGGATAGAGAGCACAGTGCTGCAACAGTCTGCTACTGCTGCAGGAAGCAAGAGCAGGAAACGCCATTGGAGCCTGCGGGTTGCGGACAGCAGGTGGAACGTGCCATCACGAGGAGCGCTTTGCTCCTTTATATGCAGTTCTCGTCCACTGCATTGCTACCCGTTGTCCTTAGCCTTCTTCAAGCTTGCTTCCTTGCTTCCTTTGCTTGCTTCCTTTGCTTGCTTCCTTGCTTCGTTTGCCTCTTTGGTTTGTGTTGCTTGTAACTTCTTGGTAAGTTTATTTGAATTGATAATAAATTTTATGTATGTTTAGGTTATAAATTTTAAGTGTTATGTGTTAAGTATGTTTAGGTTAGGTTTGTTTTATATGTTAATGTTATGTATGTTTAGGTGGTATTTATAAATTTTAAGTAGTAATTTGAAATATTAATATTATTTATATTATATGTATATGTTATAATTTTAGTTAGTATGTTCCTATTTGTATTATATGATACATTAGATTTAGTTTATTTGTTAATATTATTAGTTTGAGTTTTGTATTTTATATAGTAGATTAGATTTAGTTAAAAAAAAATTATATGGTAGATAAGGAATAGTTTTAGGTAATCTAAGTTATTAATTTTATATGATAAATTAGGAATAGTTTAAATTTTTATATGGTACATTAGGTTTAGTTAAAATTATTTATATAGTAGATTAAGAAAAGTTTGAGGTTTTGAAAAATATAATTTTAGATTAGGTTTAGTTTAAATTTTTGGTATGGTACATTACATTTAGTTTAAATATTTAATATGATAAATTAGAAATAGTTTAAATTTTTATATGATAGATTAGGTTTAATTAAAAAAAATTATATAGTAGATTAAAAATAATTTTAGATTCCGTAATTTATTAATCAAAATTATTAACTTTAAATAAATTTCACATCAACACACTTAAATAACACAAACAATTTTATAAAAATTTTAATCCAAACTAATAAAATGTAATCACAAAAAGTCCCTTTATTGGAACTTCACATTCAATTTCTCTTTTAAAAAAAATTAATTGACTTCAAATTAATTTCATAGGACACACTTAAAAAAAATGAACAATTTCAAGATACTAATTTTTACCACAAAATAAAATAATTCATGAACGAAGTTAGTAGTAAAAATAATTAATCTTAACAATAATAACTTCAAAATGAAAATAGGTAATTACAAAATTATTACAAATATATTAAATTAAATATGATACAAGAAACAACAAAACATCATCAAATAACACTTTCAACTTGAACGCTTATCAATTTTTAACACACAAAAAAATGAACCTAATCTAATTAAAAAAATACTACAACTTTATATTAAAATAAATTTCGTACTCAAAATACTTTCTTCAAATAAATATGATCTACAAATTTTTTTAAATGAAAGTTGAAACGTTCATTAATTATTAACACACTAATAAATCATTAACACCAACCTAATCTAATTAAAAAAATACTACAAAATTCATATTCAAAATATTTTATTTTCACTGATAAAATTTTCTTCAAATAAATATTATTACATAATTTTTCTTTTATTTTAGACATTTAAACACACACTAACAAGCTTATTAAATATAACACTAATTTAATTTTTATAAAAAATACTTCAAGATAAATCTTTATTCCAACCTAACAAAATAACTTACAAAAAATATGTGATACTACAGAAATTTCGAAAACCACCTAACAAAATAACTTACAAAAAAAATTGATATCACAGAAATTTTCAAACCCACGAAAGCAAAAACGAAAGCAACTGCTGCAAGCGAAAACAGGTGAAAAGAATGGTGAAGGAGGAGGTGTATTTAAACACCCTAAAACGCCAACCCCATTTGCGCCATATTCTACCCTAAAACACTAACCCCATTTGCGCTTCCAGACCAAAAGCTGCCTCACTGCTCCTGCCTGCCAAAGCTGCTCCTGGTCTGCCAAAGCTGTTGTCCTTGCTACAGTAACACGCCAGTTTGACTGGTGCCTTCACTCTCCCATGCAGAACGCGCCAGTGCTCCTTGTGCCTCCCTCGCCACGTAAGCAGAAGGGCAACGCGCTGGTGCTATTGGCGTCTCCGAGGCCACATGGCAGCTCCTACGCGGAAGTGCCAATGGTGGTGGCGCCATGCATGGGCTTCACGTAGAAAAACTGCACCTGCCCTGAATAAGTTTCAAAAGAACCTCATTTGGGGAATTAGTTTGTAAAAAAGCACCATTTGAGAATTTTTGCCTAAATTAACATTTTTATTATAATTTATAAGTTTTATTAATAATTAATTTTTGTAACGGTTGAATTGAAGTCTCATTTTTTAATCATGTTTATTGATATGCCTTAAATTGAAGACATTATTTAAAGAATTTATACTTAATTGCATTTAGATCAATGCGATGTTGGTTAAGATGATCTTGATCAGTATTCAATCTAACTTATTGAATTTTTTTTTGTATAGTAAAAGCTATATATTTTTTAAAGATTTTATATATTAACAAAATACTTTCATTTTTAGGATTTTTTTCTCATATTGATCAACTCAACTTTCCTTAAAAATGAAAATATTGTTAAAACTACTGAATTAATCTTTCAAGATTTTGTATTACGCTAATTTACTTTATTTTATTATAATTTTTTATAACTACTTAACTAGACATAGCTAACGCCAACAAAGAAAAGGGAATAGCCAAGAGAAAACTGCATGGGGTATAGAAGCACTAGAAACATCGGATAAAATAAATATTCCCTCACTTTAAGTGCTGTACGTGAGAAAATATTGCTAGTTATTATATATATATATATATATATATATATATATATATATATATATATATATATATATATATTATAATTCTCTATCTTGATGATACAGTAATTAAATTGAATAACTTTCAATCATTTTGCTCCATATCACTTTAGTACTATGGGAAAATATTAAAAAATAAGGTTGACATGCTATTTTATATGCTTTTTCGTGATTATATTTTCAACTGAATATTTTCACATGTTAATTTCATTAGAAATTTTGATAAAATCCGTAGTCATCTCATTTAATTAGAATAAATTAAAGAATATTAGTGCAAATAATTAATAAATAAAAACATACTAATATAATGTTATTTATAAACTTTACATATTAATAAATTACTGAGTGTTGACAATACACTTTCTTTTACAGTATTTCTAATAAACTTTTTTATTATTAATTAAGATATATTAAAAATAAAAAAGTTATAGATATAGACAATAGAGTCATTAATGGTATGTTTGGTTTAAGGAAAGGAGTGAAAGAAAAGAAAGGAAAGAGAAGTAAGAAAGAAAAGGAAATGAAATGGAAAAAATGATTTTGTAAGTAGTTTAGTAGCCAGTAATCAATAAATTTAAGTATATATATAAAATTACAGAAGTATTCTTAATAAATAAAAATACACAATGAGGATATTTTTGGTCATTTAATATATAAGACTAACTTTCATCCTTCAATTCTTTTCTTCTCCTTTTGGAACGAATACTTAACATGTTGGTCTCATTTTTTAATTGTTTCTATCTACTTATTAAGTAACCAAATAAAGAAAGGTGAATTTACTATCTTTCCCTTCTCCTTCGTTTCCCCCTTTTATTTCTAGTATACTAAACGCAATATGTAAATTAATGAGAAGTGATGAAGCTTACACATAATTTTATGATTTTTAATATTTTGTTACACAATAATAAAATATGTGTGGAAAAAAATATATTAATAGCATTTCCATAAACATTGGCAATGAATTAGATCGACTTGCATCTGGTGAATAATTATGTTTCTTTATATCCTAGTGTTGTCAAAATTAAATATGACGGACAAATAATTTATACTTTTAAACTTTACTACATTGTGTACATTTTTCTTTAAAAAACAATAAACTTGTCCGTGGATTGGTTAAGAATATATTTATTTAATTGGTGTCATTGTTCAATTCAAAGTTTTAACATGGTTATTTATTTAAACTTGAACCTGACATGGTTAACACTCAATAATACATAATACATAGGATAAGCTTAGGTTAATCTAATTTATTGACATAATATGTTAATCTTAAGAACCGAGTTAAAAGGGAAGAATAAAAACACAATATTTTACAATTAAAAATATCTAGCACAATTTGAAACACTCAAACCCACAACAAGAAAAATATCTAGCACAATTTGAAATATTATATTAACGATGTTATTTATAATTTTCATTTTGACATAATATTGGTAGTAGCACTTAAGTAAGAAAAAAAGATAAGTGAGTCGGTGAAGATTAACTTTTGACGACATCATCGCATTTAAATTTTAACGACATAGACTAATGTGAAAGTCACTAACTCGGTATCACATTAGATATCATATTATTTTGAAACAAATAAAATCAATTCGTTCCCTCAATTTGCATACCACAGATTCACCAGTGGATGTATTCAGTTTCCTGCAAAATATGGAAACGTGGGAACTGGAAAGATCCAATAAATGTTACGGCTTGGTACCTAGTCATCGTGTCATAGTGACAATGGCTCATTGATTTTTATGTTGTTTTTTTTATTATTGATTAATGTTAATTGTTAGTAATTCGTTATTTTTTGTTAAAACTCTGATTGAGCTGAGTGCGAACTTCACTTCTTCTATCTTTATCCTTGTTACCTCCATTTAATTTTTGCTTATAAGAAAAATATATTCACAAATATTCAAATTAACACTCGTAGAACTTTGAGTGAAAATTTAGCTTCTTCTATTGTTGTCCTTGTTAATTAGGACAGTGTGTTTTAAGAAAAGATTAATAAGAGTTAAGAATAAAAAATTTAAATTCAATCTTTTTTTAAAAAAAAAAAAAACTCAATCCTTAATAGAGTAAGATAGTGATGTATTTTTTTAAGGAGGTAAGATAGGGATGTTTGGTCGTGTTAAATGAGTCAATATGAGATATTAATCTCATTTATTCTAATGTCTTCTCACGTATTAAGAAATAAACAAATTAAACTATATAAAAATGAACATCTATTGTGATATTTAAACAAAGAAACTAAGTTACACAAAAACATATGTTGCATAAATATTATGTCAAATCACAAAACATTCTTATATTATTTTGAATAACAATGATGCGTTACTAGATACTGCATATTATATTTATAATATAAATAAGATTTAATATTGGATATGTTTGTTTAAATAAAAAAAATTTATAAAAAATCGATAGAAAAAATAGTTTAGATAAACACATAAAAACAAAAAAATATTCATTTTATAAAAAAAATATTTAAAAATAAATAAATTTGAACTAACGAATCCATTAAACCTTTTGTGTCACACTCATAAAACAAATTGGAGGAGAGAATAAAAATCATGACTTTAACATGCCTTATGGATTGGACTTATAAATGTTTGAGACCACTTAAAGACAAATTAGAATAATGAGGAACATATATATTTCTCATAGGTTGAACTATTAATACAGGAGCCAGATCGACAATGTCAAGTTAAAACGTTAAGAAACTTTTATATGAAACAAATATGCCTAAAGCCTAATTGAAGTCGCATACTGCATTTGGTGTGTAAGAGAAACCTTAACTAACATAATTATTTTATGGATAAAATATGGTTTTGCTCTCTTTAAAATTTTGAAGTTCGATTTTTTTTGTTCGTTTTTTATACCTCTAAAATGTACAACTTTTGATATATACTCGGGCGCAATCTAAACCTCTCTATAAAATGTTATTCAAACTATTTTAAGAATAAAAATGATGAATTCTAAAATTAGAAAGAGAGAAAATTAAAGACACAAAACCTGAACTTTAAATTTTTTTTAATTTAAAACAACCCTTTCTTTCTTTTTACTGAAAAAAAAGGTTGCTTTAAAAATACCCTTATTTTATTTTATTCATGCATTAATTATATTTTTTATTCTTTTTCATCCATTCACATCGATAGATATTCAAAAATTTTAACAGAACCTTCACGTGGCCCCTCAAAGGGACCTTTGGTGTTCATCAAGAGACACCCAAGCCTTGAAGTGGAGGGTCAAGGATCATGAACAGCAGTTAAGCCAGTGCTAAAATGAGACTAACGTGCTTTGTACTCTTTGAACAGCTGAAGGGAAAATGAATAAGAATAGTGTTTTCTTTTTTTCTTTTTTTTTTTATCGATAAATGTTATTAATTCTTAGTTTTTTTTTATTAAACTTTTTATATTTTAATTATTTTTTTGAAAATAGTTAACATGGCTCTTTAATGATTTAATATCTGTATTACTATTAAAGGATTTTGCTTCTTAGATGTTTAATTTTCATTCTAAAATTAATAATTATAGTGGCTTCTGTTGTTTTATAATACTCTCAGTTATCATCATAAACTAAATAGTACTACGTTAATCTTCAATAAAGTTTATGTAGGCAAAATATATATTTTCATCTTCCAACTTTGTTTTATTTTTCAAATTATTTAACTTGATTTTCTTCATAATTGTCGTATATATAATATTTTTTATTTTTTCGTACAGCATTTTCCTTATTAATTCTTAACGTTTATTTCACTAATTAATTAGATGCAGTTGATACATAATTTTGTACTATATATTTTTAACTCATTTTGATGTGGCATATTAATTATTAATTCTTTTTTATAAGTTTATAAAAAATTGTGAGCATGAATTTAAAAACTATATAACCTAAGATTATACAGTAATTTCTTGTGTTAAAAATGTGGCGTTAATATTTTTCTTTAGCTTCTGCAAAATATACATATAGCTAGCCAGTAGCAGCGTGATGTGGTTAGAAACCAAGCTTTTAACCAACCTATATTATTTTCTTATTCAAATATCCAAGTTTTGGCACTTGACAAATTGTCATTTCCAAATCAAAACAAATTTTAATGCAAAACCAAATCCCCACTATTGAACATGCATCTGTGGTGTCTTATACGTACGTCATTCCCATCTTGTGTGGCTCGAATTTATAGTTTGCACTTTGCACCAATATCACCGCCCCTAGGTATGTTTGGAGATAATGTAATTAAAAGGATGTTAAATACTGTATTCAAATTCGTTAAAGAAAGTTACAACACGATTTATTTTATAAGAAGGGTTAATTTTGAATTCTCAATTATTTGTTTAACAAGACACAAACTACTATTACTTATATAAATTATTATCAATTTAAAGAATCATTCGATAATATTATTTTAAAGAGTCATTAAAATAATAAAATTATATAATTAGCCCATAAAGTATTAGTCATCAATTTAATTTCTATATTAATATATTTTACTAATATTATATTGAGAGGCTAATTTGAATTATTTTTCAATACTTAGGAATTATATAGTATTATTTCTAATATTTAAGGAATTTTTACTTATATAAATTGTTTATTTTAAGGACTATTTTAGGAGAGGGAGTAATACTTTAGAGATTAAATTGGTGGTTTATTCTTTATTTTATTATTATACTATTAACATTATTTATCTTTATTTAAAAAAAATCCAATCTTCAATTTAAAAATACAATTGATAAAAATTAATTAGAAAATAAAAAATTATACTTATCTACAAAGATAATTTTATCTATAAAATAAAATTTTAATTTATTTAAAAATATATTAACATATTTTTATATAGTTTTATTGGGTAGATTACACTCTCCTCTCCTAAAATATGCAAAAATTATTTTACCCTCTTAATCTCTTATGTTGAAATATACAATTTAATCCATGTAAGTTAATATTATTAAAGTAAATTATGCTTCTCTACCGTGAAAGGATGTGAGTATTATGCTACCTTACTTTCTTGTGTTGAAATATTTACAATTTATAGTCTATTAACTTTAGCATGATTAAAGTAAATTGCACTTTTCTCCCTGAGAGATTTGAGTATTAGATTGCCCTTCCTTCTTATGTTCTTATAAAAGTTTAGTTCATCTAACTAACATTATTATATAATATTCTTTAAAAGATTTAAAATATTTTTTGATTAAATTATATTGAAATAGTTTTACCTTATCAAGTTTTAATTTCCTTCTCTCTTTCGATATCCTAACATTGCTTTCTGCTTTCGCATCAATGATGCTTATCTTTGTAAGGAGTTGCTACAAAATTAAATGCTGATAGTAACAAAATGTCTAAATAATACATACAGTAAAAAATGATATTTGATGGAGAAAGAATTTATTACTGAAAATATATTATAAAATAATTTAGTAGCATATATTTTAACTAATGATCGTTTGGTCAAAAACTTGGTTTATAATTATTTTCACAAGCTGAGTTTGCACTTTATTGAACATGAATTGTTTATGCCCTTAATGCAAAGTTACCATCTACTCCTCAAAGTTGCAAAGAGAGGAACAGTTACGTACTCAAGGTAAATGGGCTAAAAAGAATCATAAAAATACGGTATAACAATAACTCAAAGAACAACAACTCAAATCTGTTGAAGCAATAATTGACAAGCTCTCATTTCCATTAATGCGGAAGTGCTTTTTGCACCCGCAAGGTCTAGCAACTCTTTGGAAGTATTCAAATCAGAAATGGCATGCAAATACTACAAAGTTTCTTAATACACCAGTCTTATTTGAAATGGGAAAACAATTTGAACAATCATAAACATCACTAGAGGTTCAAGTGAAATACTTTGTCAGCACAAACTGCTACAATAACTAGACCAGCCAAATCGCCAACAACACAACCTACAAAATAGGCAAATAAAATATGGAAAGCCAAAAAAGATTAGTTTTAAAAACAATTTGTATTTTTAAAAACCGAGTTACAAAAATAACTTTTAAAAAAACTTTTTGTATGGATCATATCACAAAATATATATGAATCGAACATAATCAACATGTAATCAATCCTTCCTTGAACATGATCTTTCATTAACATCCTTTCTTTCGCAATCATAAAACTTGAATTTGTATGAAAAACCTGATTGATACTTGAATGACTTTATTAATACTTGAATGAGAGAGAAAGATCAGGACAAGATAAGAAAGACATAATCTTTTATACTAGTCCACTCTCTATTTCTAGAGAAGTTAATCTAGATATTTGATCTACAACCTGAATTAGATTCCCACTATGCATTAAAAATTCTTACAAGCAATCACAACCAATCTACAATTTCCACCCCAGAAAAAGAGACCAAGGCACCCAACACTAGGGTCTTTTGTGAATATAAGCCTAAGAGAACCCTACTTTTTGCCCAAACTAGAAAACCTTATTCTAGCATGCTTTAAGCGATTCATGCATAGACAAAAAGACCGTGTAAAAACCATACACAAGAAAAACCAAGTAAGAGAGATACAACATGGTCAATCTTTCCACAAAAATCTTGCTGGATTGAGAAAGTGATCTTCTTCTACTCAAAAGACACAACTCACTTCCAAGAAAAGATCTTCAAAATCAAACAATTAAGAAGTTGTGAGTTACTATATAGTTCTTTTCTTTTCTTCTCTTATTCACTAATTACAACACAAAATCTTGCTCATTATGAAGGTAAGATGTTATTTTCGAGATGTATTGAGTATCCTCTATTGATCTCTTAATGTGTAGATGTGAACACAATCTGGTTATTTATAGGGAAAACAATTATAACCGTATGTAATCGATTAAATCTATAAGGTAATTGATTATTTCAACAAAGTAATCGTTTAGATTATCTAAGTAATCGATTAAAGTGTTGATTCAACATCTGGAAAGTAACTCAAGAAAAATGTAATTGATTAGATGCTCTAAGTAATCGATTAAAGTGTTCTTGTTCACCCTTGAACAACTAATCGAGAGAGAAGTAATCGATTAATCCACTTGATGATTGATTAAAGCAGAGACTCCTAAATAAATTAGTCATTGTCTCAAACAATAGAGTAATCGATTATGAGATAGTTGTAATCGATTAAATCGATACGAGACTTAACTCTTTAAGCTTCATACAGCTTGTTGTAATCAATTAAAACAAAGAGTTTTTGCCTTTGAAGAAACTTTTATAACTTAGAAACTTTTCTTCATTCTAACCATGATGATGCAATACATATATCGAATGTACTAGGATACAACAACCAAGATAACAACCAATACAAATGTCATTCAAGGAAGTTAGGCATGTAAAAGCCAAAACTTCTTCAAGCTTTTCCTTGAGCTTCAAGATTTAGCCTTAGGTTGTTCATTGTATTGCTCATGTTGCTCCCCTCATCTCTAACGATCTCCCTTTTTTTTTGGCTTTGATGATGCCAAACATAAATACAACATTGAGTGCATTTGGAGAGTCAATCTTGAGATTGGATTGGAGACTTGATCCTTAGTCTTATCCTAAAAAATTCTTAACACTTAAGAAGAGATTAATTCATCATTATCATCATCATATATGTCAATTCATTATTCTGTATCATATATATAAATAACAATGCAATGCTCAATGCTATGCAATGCATTCAATATACAATAGTGTATATTCTTCTCCCCCTTTTGGCATTAACAAGGCCAAAAAGGGTGATTATACACAAAACAGAACATACAAGTAAAAAGAGAAATAAAATCATATTTCATTAAGCATAAAGCATTACATAATCATTAAATAAAGACAAACAAACTTAATCATCGTCTTAAAACTAAGACAAACATAACTTGACATAACAGACAGACCATCAAACAACAAAAACAAACACATGAACATAACTACACTTCATCCTCATCCAAGTTCAAGAGGTTACTAAGAGATAACCTAGTTTATATGTTCTCAAGCCTAGTTGTAATGTTCTCTAAGGAACTATGAACTTCAACTTGGTGTTCTTGAAGGAGATGAAGGATAGCATCCAACTTCTAAAAGACTTAAAAGGGTTCCATTGTTGAGATGGCTCTTGTTGAGCTTCTTCTTCCATCTGATTGATGTTTTCTGTTGTTGGTGGCTCGCTAGCCATAATCCATTCATGATCAACATATGTCATGCCAAGCTTCTTGAGATGCCTTTTGGTTATCTCATTCGAGGCTTTGGTGAAGTCTACTATCTCGTTAAAAACATCAATATTAAAGTAATCAATGAATCTAGTGGCTAAGATAGCATATGGAAATTCATAATCCACTAGTCGATGACTTTTCAACATGATATCTTCAATCAGGAGTACCCAATTCACTTGAATACCTGATTTTAGCCCATATACGATCTGCAAGTCGTTGTCAGTAACTTGAGCAAGATTGTTGGACTAGGTGCCATAATGTATGTAATGATATATACTAACATTCTATCCTCAATTGTGAAACCACCAAGACCTAGTCGGTTTCTCAAAATCCTTGATGGGTCAAGAAGCATACCTCTGTATGTCCCCATCTTGTTGTAGCCATCCATTGATTCCTCAAATTTGCAAGCTCCAACCACATCTATCCCTACAACTGCTTTCCAAACTGCAACGTCAATAACCATCTCTACACCATTGACAGTAGAGTATAAATTCCTTCCATGTTAGCACGAGCACATGTATAGAAGACTTTACCAATTCTGGGTAAAAGGTTCCTTTCATCTGCACGAACTTTGATAGACCATATGGCTTGAGCAAGTTGGGAAAGTTGAATCCTTGCTGAGAGAACCATTCTAAGTTCAGAAACTTGGGGATTCTCACATTCTTCATGACATAGATCATCTTGAAATCAATTTTCTAATTTTCGTCCGTGAACCACGTATCCAACTTTTTGACAACTGCTTGAGAGCACTCTCTTTGCTTCCTTTTCGAGAACTTGGCTTTCTTTTGAGCTTTGGAGGGGTTGCTGGCCATTTTTCAGAAGGAGGCTCGAAGGTAGAAGAAAGCCTAGGGTTTAGAAGTGGTAACTATTAAATAGTTGAAGGTGTGACTGAAGTGAAGGTTTGATTTGCCTTTTATAGAGGGAAAGTGACGTTCTGGTTGACTATGGTAAGTGAAAGGAGTAAATACTGGAGTAATTGAGGTTTTGATGAGGTGAAGATGAAGAAATGTAACGGATTATATGCAACAAACATACAAGTAATCGATTAAACTGACCCTCGTTTTCACTTAAAACCAAAAGTTGCTATAAGTAATCGATTGAAATGCAAGCGTAATCAAATAATATGCCAGAAAAACTCCCCCTAATGCCATTGTAATCGATTAAAACAAAATGAAATCCACATCAAATACAATCATACAAGCATGTAATCAATTAAATAGACATGTAATCGATTTAAACATAAACTTTTAAACAGAAATACCAGAAACACAAAAACGACAATCGATTAAAACACAAGGAAACTAATTAAAACAACAAGTTTTCAAAACAGGAAATACATATCAAGCAATGGTAATCGATTAAATCATGGCATAATCAATTAAAATAGAAATAAATAATGAAATAACTAAGAAAAACATGTGATCTTCAAACAAACTAGGTATTTGCATGAACCAATAAGCTAGGACACACACTAAACAAACATAAATGATATGAGTGACAATATGAATCACACACTATGCAAACAAGATGTTATTCTATGCTAGATGTATCCAATATGCCTAGTTCATTTCTAATGTAAAATAACTTATCTCTAGAAAGAGGTTTAGTGAAAATGTCTGCTAGTTGATGCTTACTATCAATGAACTCAATGCAGCAGTCACCTTTAGACACATGATCTCTAAGAAAATGATGTCTTATGTATATGTGCTTAGTCCTAGAATGCATCACATGGTTCTTGGTTAGATTAATAGCACTTGTGTTGTCACAATTTAGAGGAATGTGATTAAGATTTACTCCAAAGTCTTTAAGTTGTTGCTTCATCTAGAGACTTTGAGCACAACAACTTCCTGCAGCTATATACAACTTCAACAGTTGAAAGTGCGACACAAGCTTGCTTGTTACAATTCCAAGACACTAGAGAACTTACAAGTATATGACATGTCCCACTTGTACTTTTTTTTATCTAATTTGCATCCCACAAAATTAGAATCTCTGGATCTTGATTCATCCACTGATTTACCTTTCTCATTTAAGTCAAGGTAGGTTGATGTAGCCATAGGAGTGGACGCTTCTTTGCATTTTTCCATACCAAATTTTTTTATTAGTTCTATGCAGTATTTCTTTTGACCGAGGAAGGTTCCATGTTTCATTTTCTTGACTTGGAGTCCTAGAAAGAAATTTAATTCTCCCATCATAGATGTCTCAAATTCTTTTTTGCATACAACATGAAAATTCCTTGCATAAGGTTTCATTAGTAGAGCCAAATATAATATCATCAACATATATTTGAACAATTAACAAATCATTGTTTACTTTCATAATTAACAAAGTTTTGTCAACTTGACCTCTAGTGAAAGATTGTTCAATTACAAAAACTGCTTAGTCTATCATACATTCATACCATGACTTTAGTGTTTGGTTTAAACCATATAGAGCCTTTTTCAATTTGTAGACATAGTTAGGATGTTCATAATCCAATAAACCAGGTGGTTGGTCTACATACACTTCTTCTTCAATGCGTCCATTGAGGAAGACACTTTTTACATCCATATGAAAAAAAATTGAAATTCATAATACATGCAAATGCAAGTAGCAATCTTATAGCTTCTAACCTTGCAATCGAAGCGTAGGTTTCATCATAGTCAATTCCTTCTTCTTGGTTGTATCCTTTTGCAACCAATCTTGCTTTATTCCTCACTATGATGCCGGATTCATCAAGTTTTTTTCGAAACAACCATTTATTTCCGATTGACTTGTGAGAGGTTGGTTTAGGAACTAAATCTCATACTTCATTTCTCTTAAACTGATCTAGCTCTTCATGCATTGCCATTAACCAATGTTCATCACATAAAGCTTCACCAATGGTTCTTGGTTCAACATGAGAAACAAAATCCATGTTGTTACACATAATTCTAAGTCTAGAGCGCGTAGAAACACCCTTTGAGATTTCTCCGATTGTTATCTAAGGAGAGATCTTTCTGAGTTCTCCACTCTCTAGGAAATTCTTTAGGCATTGTCATAGAGATCTCTTTGTTTTGCTCAAGTTCTTCAACCTTGATGTCATCTTCAAGAGTAGAATCATTTTCCTGAAAACATACATCCTCTTCTAAAGAATTTTCTTGAATAATAGAGTTAGTTTCATCACAAACCACATGTACAAATTCTTCTATAATTAAAGTTATTTTATTGAATATTCTATATGCCTTACTATACAATGAATAACCAAGAAAAATAGTCTCATCAGCCTTTGCATCAAATTTGCCAAAAGAGTCTTTACCATTGTTTGAAACGAAACACTTATAACCAAAAACTCTTAGGTGTGAAATGTTCAATTTTCTTCCTTTGTACAGTTCATAAGGAGTTTTCTTCAAAATAGTCTAATAAGTACTCTTTTCAAGATGTACCAAATATAGTATGTACAACATCTGCCCAAAAGTACTTAGGTAACCTTGTTTCATTTATAAGGGTTCTTGCACCTTCTTCGAGGGATCTATTTTTCCTCTCCACAACATCATTCTATTGAGGTGTTCTTAGGGCAGAAAAATTGTGGTGAATTCCATTTTCTTCAAAAAAAAATTTCAAAAGACTTATTTTGAAACAATGTTGAGACCTTTTTCATTTTGAATCACCTTGGCAAGTTTGCGAAAAGCATTAAGAGCTTCATTTTTGGTTTTCAAAAACAAGGTCCAAGTGAACCTTGAGTAGTCATCCACTATTACTAAGCCATAGTAATTTCCACCTAAACTCATTGTTCTTGAGGGACTAAATAAATCAATGTGAAGTAGTTCAAGGGATTTTGAAGTAGAAACAACGTTTTTGCTTTGAAAGGATTTTTTAACTCGCTTCCCTTTTTGACAAGCTTCACATAGTTTATTTTTCTCAAACTTGAGTTTTGGATGACCAATTACTAAGTCTTTCCTAACTAGATGATTTAAATTATGCATGTTAATGTGTGTAGCCCTACGATGCCACAACCAAGAATAATCTATTTTACTCACCAAGAAACTTAGCTTATGAAAAGATGCATGCTCAACATTCAACATATAGATATTACCTATTTTCTTATCAATGTGGACAACTTTACCAAATATGGCTTCACTTATAAGACAACAATTTCTGTTGAATTCAATCTTGAAGCCTTTATCACAAAGTTGACTAATGCTTAGGAGGTTATGCTTTAGACTATCCACATATAACACATTCTTTATCTGAGTTTTGTGACGTATCCTCCATCTTTTGACACAAAGTCGGAGAGTTTGGACTTGTCACCCATCATGTGCCTAGAGCAGCCACTATCCAAGTATCGTAGTGAATCTCTGGCTTTTAGGCATACCTACAAGACAAAATCAATTAGAGAGAGGTGGTACCCAATTTAAGTTGGGTCTAATGGGGTTAATCTTCACAAATAAATCTTTTGGAATCCACGTGCATTGTCCTCTCTGAATGTCAAACCTTCTAACATAGCAATTATATGATGTATAACCCTTTTTCATTCAATAATGACATGTTTTTGCATTTATCTTAGAATACACCATGTTCCTCTTTTTTGAGACCTTGGTTGGGTTCACCCCTTTTGAGGATACAAATTGAGTTTTCTTTGAAAATGAGGTTTGCTTGTTATACCCCAAGTCAGTCTTGTCTATAGTATGCTTTTGCACATTGAGCATGTGATTAAGATCACTCTTTTCTTTATTCAATTTTCCAAAACAAATATTTAAGGTAGGAAAGCTTAGTTTGCATTTTCATACATTCAGCATGGTGATCCTTTTTGAAAATTTCAAGCTTAGTTTGCAAAAACTTGTAATCATCCATGTTAAAGGAAGTAAAGGTATCATCACAAGCAGTGACTTTACATCTTGAAACAATTTTCAGTTTTCTTTTCAACTTTTTGATTAAAACAACAAGCCTTTGAGCTTCCTCATGCATCTCATTAAATGCTTCTAAAAGTTCTTCATAATCAGGATTTACCTTAGTTTCTTCACTTGATGACGGATCATTCATGGACTTTGACATTAAGCATATGTTAGCAATTTCTTCTTCGCTTGAAGAGTTGGAAGTTGTTGATGCACTATCTTCCCATACTATGTAGGTTTTCTTTTGTTTTCTATCCTTCTTCGCTTTCTTTTCACCAACATGTTTTCTAAGGTAGATAGGACACTCGGATTTAATATGGCCTTGCTTACCACATTCAAAGCATGTATAGTTGTTGTTGTTGTTGTTGTTGTTGTTGTCAATCTTCTTGGAGGATTTGGAGAATTTTCTGTCCTTGGATTTCCTGAGAAATTTTCCAAATTTTCTTACCATTAAATTGAAATTTTCTGCATCTTCCTCACTGCTAAAACTATCTTGATATTCCTCCCTTGAGGAGTTGACTTTTAGTGCAACCCCTTTCCTTTTCTTTTTTGTTTCTTCTGCATAAGATTATTGAGTCAATTCATGTTCATAGACTAGCAATTTACTGAAGAGAGCTTCCATCATCATTGTAGCTAGATTTTTGGATTCCTTAATTGCTGTAATCTTTTGGTTCCTAAGTTCTTCTGAGACAATTTAAGATCTTGATGTTCAACTCTTCATCTTCAACCATTTTTTTAGACCAAGGGATGGTTCACAATTTGAGTGAATCTTGTTTGAAGTTTTGAAATGGTTTCCCCATTCTTCATATTCGGATATAAGAGTATTCTTTCTTGCTCTTCTCACATTCGATGTACCTTCATGAGTGACTTCAAGCATATTCCAATTTTCTTTTTGCACTTTTCTTTTCTTATCATTTCTCTTTCCATCCTATCCTTTAGGTATTAATTCACCATTCACTTCTTTAGTAGAAATGAAAGGACCTTTAATGATGGCATTCCATGCACCAGGATCAATTGATTGAATAAAGATTTCCATTCTCTTTTGCCAAAAAAGAAAAATGTTCACCCTCAAACAATGAAGCTCGATTCAAAGATGCATTCTCTTTGAAAGTGATTTGTTTTGAGCCCATCTTGTTAGAAAACTGTGATCTTGAGTAACTTTCAAGACTTAGTTCTAATACCAATTGAAAAAAGATGATGAAACTCAATAAATCAAGAAGAGTGGTGAATTGGTTTTCAAAACAATTTGTACTTTTAAAAACAGTTACATAAAAGAAACTTGAAAATTTCTTTTGTATGGATTGTATTACAAAACATATATGAATTGAACGTAATCAACACTTAATCAATTTTTCCTTGAACATAAAAGTATCAAGCATGTATCGTGTACACAAATATTAGCACATTATAGTAGCTCAAGTCAATACCTCAATCAACCTTATAATGAACATAAAAATAATTAATTGTTTTGACCTTTGAAAGTTGTTTTGGTCATAGAGCAGAAGTAAACTAAAGTAGACATTTTTCTTCCAGCTTTGTGCATATTGGGATCTCATGAGGAAAAAATTTACAAAAAAATTAGAAGTAAAAGGGGAAGTATAAATAGTAATTGTCAACTTTTTTTAAGAAAAAAGGTTATCTCTCTCTAAGGTAACATAATAATAGAGAAAAATTGTATGCAAATTTTTAGGTTTATTTTTGTGTTGTTTTCTAATTAATATTAGAGTTTAGTCTTAATAATTTGTGTATTAAAAATTTGCATTAAAGAATAATATAGATTATGAAAACAAATTCTCTAATTTATGAACATTCAGTCGCATGAAATATTTTGATGGAAAATTTTGTCACTCCGATAGTTCTACGTGATTTGAACGCAATTGTTTTCGTTCTATGCCAACAAAAATTCTAATCTTGTTTAAAATATCATTTTAGTGACTACATTTAAATTGTGAAATGAAGTGCATATTTATAATTGTGAAAACTTGACATTCTTCTACGTTGTATTTTGGTTATAAGTTTTTGTTAAATTGCATGTGTAAAAAAACTAATTGCCAATAAAAAGTAACAAAGTATAAGACCCTGTGCGAAGAGAGACAAATCGCAGATCTGAATTGCCACAAAAATAATCCCTCAATCATTCCAAACACATTTGTTAGCTATTATCACTTATCTCTTTTTTAACTCCTCTTTTGCCTCAACTTTTAGGAGTTCCAACTTTCTCTTGGTGTTAGCCTCTCCCATTTTAAGTTTGGTGTTAGTGTTACCTCATTTGTGTCTCAAACCCTACACCAAGGTATCATATTATTGAATTTGTTTACATAATTTAGACCTCATGGTGAGTTGGGATTGTATAAAATATTTATAATTCTAAAATGTGAATATCATTTCGATGCATGTGAAAGTCAAATGAATTTATTCACCAAAATCGAATCAAACCTATAGAAATTTGAAATGTCATTAGTTTTTTCATTGCAACCATTTTAGTCTTTTCTTTCGTAGATTTTTTTATTTTGAAATAATCAATGTCATGATTGATGTTTGAGGAAATTGATACTTTCAGTTGATGATTAGTGTTGTAACTTGTAAGGTCCTATAATGGTTGGAATATCATTACTATCTGATCTATGGAATATCATTACACAGGACGAACCTATCAATCTTCTACCTTTTTTTTCTACAATGGCCACCATTGTCTCTTTTGGTGCTGCCACCTCTTTTGCCTCAGAGGACTTCTTTGGGTATGATTTTTCACTAGTTTTTCTCTACAAAATTTAATCTAGCATAATATTAACATTTATTTTAATCATTTATGTGTTTTACATGGAGTTAATTTGGATATTTAAATATCTTTTTTATCATGCAAATATATTACTTTTTGTTTTTAGTCTATAATTTATGTGTTTATGATTATGTAATATTTAAACTTGTCCTCTTTAGTCCATCAATTATAAAAATGCTTATGTGGCTCCATAAGGAGTTGTACCACTTGACAATCCCAAATTACAAATGTAACAACATCAAATGGAATTTAAGTATAATAAAAATTATTTGGTTTGGATGGTAAGTAGTAAATGTTTTTATCCTTTCTCTGCATCATTTTTTTATTTTTTTTTTTGTATTCTTTCAAAAAATGGTCATGTATGCAAATTTATATTCACTATAATGTTGAATTGTTGATGTTACAGTGAATGTTGTGGGAGATGGAACACGTAGTTATAATGTATCTAGTGATTTTTGTAGTTTAAATTTTAAGGATGCATCCCTAAACTTTGCTTTACAAAGTTTACAAAATATGCAATGTTGACAAAGATATAAGGAGTATGAAAAAAGAATGTTGAAATTATTTCTCGTTTGAATTATGAATTTTTTCTTACTTTTCCCCCTACATTTTTTACATTTCTTTGGTCAATATTGAGTTTATAATAACAATCTAGCGACAAAACTTTAGTTTCAGACCAACAAATTGCTTATTGTGATGTTGGAGCAACAATGTCTGAAGATTTCATTCCAAGTATAGGAAGTGTACCTGGGAAATATTTTTACCATGATTCTCTAAAATATAGTACCAAACACTACAACATTGAGCCTAAATCACTATTTTCTGCTTTTGAATTAAAGTCATTTGCAATTGTTACATTGAAGTCATTTTTATGTTCTATTTTCCTCTTATGGAGCCTCATGCAAAGATGGAACACGAGCATGATGAATTTCTACAAGAAAAATAGGACAGTCTTCCTGGCAATTTGAGTGTTCCCTCCAAAAAGTCGTTACATCAAATCATCCGTGAGGTGAGACTTATTTTATGCCTCTCATTGTTGGTTCAACTATAATGTACAATTGCCATTAATTTGTGATTTAGTGCTAGAAACTTAGAATCATTGATGATGAGATATTGTATGTAAATATATTACAAAATCTTCCTAAACTATCAAAATAAATTTTCATAAAATATGGCTCTTATATGTATGTAGACGTATCTGTTTCTTTTTCTTAATCTTCAATTGTAATGCAGAAAAAACACCAAAGAAGCTAGTTTAATTATGATAAGCAACCAATCACTTAAAGAATTCTTCCTTAAGAAAAGCTATAGTTTAAGTGGAGAGAGCCAAACACTTAAATACTTCATACTTCGTTAAGCATCCCATACTATTCAATGAGAGACTAATTAGACACCATTAATACCTAAGTCCCTATCAAATTCATTCAAGTTGAATCAATTATAGATAACACCAATTTATTTAATTTTATCGACATCAATTTTTTATATATGTTTTTTTTATTCTAAAGGGAACTTTATGCCAGTAATCGATTAATCATTATATTGGTCATTGAATTTTTATTTTGTGGGAAAAAAAACAAGTAACATAAAAGTAGAGAGAAAAATAATATGATATTTGTTCTTTATCACATTATTGTTTTTCTCTCTACTTTTATTTAACAGTATTTGGAAGATAGCTACTTAGGTTGATTTGTTTCAAATTCTTCATAGGTTATTGTGGTGACGTGTTTTAGAAAGAATTGTTATCCATTATGTTTCATGATGAATGTCATGGAAACTACTTAAAGGTGCATTGTTTGTTTCCCCAAATTATTTATAAATTCCAAATTACTTGGATTAGATGACTTGAGAATAAACACAATAAAAAATATTAATTATGATCATTCAATATCATTTTCTTAAAATCTCACAGAAATTATATTTATATGATCTTTTGAACAGATGTTCCTGAATTAGCTGCTCACAAAGCTGAAAGGAAAATGCCTACTTTAGTTTACTTCTATGACCAAAACAACTTTCAAAGGTCAAAACAATTAATCATTTTTATGTTCATTATAAGGTTGATTGAAGTATTGACTTGAGCTACTATAATGTACTAATATTTGTGTACATGGTACATGCTTGGGATTTCAACATCATGGATTGTCCAAATAGGCATTGGACTATTTCAATTCTTTGAACAAAAGTCAAAGAATCAAAATGATAATATTAACAAAGTTGTGAGAACAAACTTCTTAGACAGAAGGTTTTAAAGGCTACAATTAGGTGCAATGCATCTCTAATTTTTGCCTCTATTGAGACAGAGATTGGGACTACCCTTTTCGTCCTTGAGTTGGCCAGTGGGTTGGTAAGAATATAAGATGAATATTTCATGCAAACATTGTCACATTTTCATTAGTTACTTTCATATAAATACTAGTTAATCATCTAAAAAAGAATACTAGTTATACATTCTTTGATAATATTTTTTCAATGCACTATCTCATAATTACACAAAAGTGTTCCCAACACTTGGAGTGAAAAAATTAGAATCTATTTTTCATTCAAAATATACAACGATAATAAATAAAGAAAAATAGATTTGTATATCCGGGTGCACGTTCTTGAAGCAACAATTTTTTTCCCAATAGTGTGAAGACTATATGTGTATCCACATCCAGACTAATCTCTATTGTCAACTCTTTGATGAGTGGAACTCTAAAGAGCAAAATTTCTTTCTACCTTCTGGTGCACTTTACCTCAGGTAGATGCTTCTATTTATACTGATATGGATTTAAGCCTTTTTTCAAAGAAAAAAAGGAAAGAATTTATTTAAAATAATTTCATATCTCTTTATCTTTATAAAAATAAAAATTACCTCATATCTTTCATTGTAAGAAGTTTTTTGATATAAGACAAAGATAATTCACAATTAATCGCATAACTAATTACCATAATTAATCACATGATCTACTTCTGATATGTAACAATAAAATATTGTTCTTATTTTATGTACAACATCCACATTTATAAAATAATACTCCCTTATTTATATTAATTATATTCTTGGTGTTAGCATAAAATATAATAATATTTCACTAAAATATTTATAAATTAAATTCTCTAATTTAATTATCAAATAAATTATTTTCTTTTGCAAAGATTAGAACACTCTGTGTTATCTCATAGGTTCAATATTAAACGGGTAGTAAATTAATAATAATTAATTTACTAATCAAGGTAGGTGTCTAACAACACCCCCCTTAACGTCCGGATAACACGAAGTAACATATTTTATATTCAAGAACCAATAGAAAAATAATGTAATATTTCCTTCCATCTTTTATAGCTCAAGTTAACTCTAGAGTATATTATTATTGTGAAACTCTAATAAGCTAACACATTTAATCAATGAATAACTTAAGAAATTCTTTTCTTCTTTCATTTGCCCTGGCCAAGGTTTTAATTTTATCATAGAGATCAAGCTCATTACCTAAAGTTGATGGATCCCTTCTTGATTAATCATTAATTTTACATTTAATCATATCCAATATTCATTCAATTAGTGCCCTAAGGCATTAAAGGCCAGAAATTAAAATATAACAAAAAAAAAAACTTGTTAATTACTATGATAATCTAAGATCAAGGAAAAATATTCTATTTCTTCTTGAGAACTTCCCATTGACGGTAATATTAATTATTAGAAATTCTCAATTAAGTCAGTTCAATGATGACTTCCACATATATATCATTTATATATGTAATTTAATAAATGAGATCTATTAATCTTTATCTAATAAAGATCATTACATATATATTGATCTATTTATATTATTGATGTCCTATTCACAATAATCCTATGATCAAGAACAATTTAGATTAAAATTATAAAGAACTTGTTTCTCATTATGATAATCTCTATCATGATAACAAACCTCAAATTTTAATCAAGGACTTGTCAAATTAACAATTTAATAAAACAATAAATATGATAATAAAATAAAGAACAATTTTTTTACTAAAATTGATAACATGATGGATTGGATCTTGGACATACATATTTATCCCCAATACTATCTCTTATTTGATGAAACCTATATGAGTTTCACTAAATATGTTGGTCTTATTCCCTATTTGATATATCATATTTCCAAACTAGTTGGACTCGTGTGGATTTTAATCAATAAGATAAAATGTGTTGAAAAATGAACTACAATCTCTAGCTAACACCTTTGGTTGAATCATGCAAAACTTATTAGAGATAGAAGGAGCAACATGATGATTAACCTAAGGCTAAAGGTTGAAGCTCAAGGAAAAGCTTGAAGAAGTTTTGAAGATGTTTTGGCTTTTACATGCCTAACTCCCTTGAGTGACATTTGTATTGGTTGTTATCTTGGTTATTGCACCTTAGTACATTTGATACATGTATTGCATCATGCATCACCATGGTTAGTGTGAAGAAAAGTTTCTTCAGAGGCAAAAACTCTTTGTATTAATCGATTACAACCTCACCTCACCGTAATCGATTACAACAAGCTGTTTAAAGCATAAAGAGTTAAGTCTCATATCGGTTTAATCGATTACCGTTATCTCATAATTGATTACTCTGTTGTTTGAGACAATAACTGATTTATTCAGGAGTCTATGCTTTAATCGATTACCTAGTGGATTAATCAATTACTTCTCTCTCGGATAGTTGTTTAGAGGTGAACAAGAACACTTTAATTGATTACTTAGATAATCTAATAGATTATTTTGTTGAAATAATCGATTAGCTTATAGATTTTATCGATTATATACGGTTATAATTGTTTTCTCTATAAATAACCATCTTGTAGATTGGTTGTGATTGCTTGTAAGGATTTTTAATGCATAGTGAAGATCTAATTCAGGTTGTGGATTATATAACTATATTAACTTCTCTAGAAATAGAGAGTGAACCAGTATAAAAAATTGTGTCTTTCTTATCTTGTTCTGACCTTTTTCTCTCATTCAAGTAGTAATCAAGTTTTTCATAAAGATTCAAGTTTTATGATTATGAAAGAAAGAATGTCAATGAAGGATCATATTCAAGGAAGGATTGATTAAGGGTTGATTACGTTCGGTTTATATATGTTTTGTGATACGATTCATACAAAAGTTTTTTTAACTTTTTTTTTATAACTGTTTTTAAAAGTACAAATTGTTTTGAAAACTAATTTACCCCCTCTTGATTTATTGAGTTCCATCATCTTTTGTCAATTGGTATAAAAGCCAAGTCTTGAAAATTATTCAAGATCACAATTTTCTAAATTTTAAAATCACTCAAGTTCTAAATTTTAATTTTACAACTTTTTATGTTACCCTTTACAGAAATTTGATCTTCTAAATTTTAAAATCACTCAAGTTCTAAATTTTAATTTTACAACTTTTTATGTTACCCTTTACAGAAATACCAATAACCGCAGACAACGGACGGAGGTGCAACACGAGGGAGACACACTATCAACAAACTACAAGTTACAAACAGAGTGGGTAGATGACTAGAGTGACGAAGTGCACTAGAGATGGCTAAGAGCGGTTAGTGACCTCCTCCAAACAGCTATGTCAGGAATATGACTCCACATATTCCTATGTTTCAATTTTTAGAACAATGTCAGCATCTTGTAGCGCAATATAACTATGCATTTGCAAACCTTTCCCAGGAAATAGTTTTATTGGGAAAAAAATAGAACAAGAAGTAATGAAAACACGACAGAATGGACATTAGACTATGCAAGAAAAAAAAATGAACATAATCGTTTATATTTAACCAAATTTCATACCATATGTTTTGACATAGTTCCTTCCATTTTTTTGCAACAAATTAGTCTTAGATATGTTATGGTCACATATTGATGAAATAGGATCCAATAATACATGAGATAAGTAATTTTACAGTACATAAGACAAAGATATATAATTAACAATAAACTTAAAGCCCCACAAATGTTTTCACAGGTTTCTTCTTGGCTTCAAATAAGACCAATTAATAACTTATGACAAGGTTGGTGAGTGCATATGCATAATATCTCTAGCCTACACTAAAAATTAGGAATAATTGCTTGAATTTGGTGGTACTACTGTATATTTCTAGCTAAACCCACAAGAGATTATAAACAACATGAAAAACCACATCATGAAGCTCCGCAATAATCCAAAGCCTTCTTACCTTGACCATTATGTTGAGACCACTTCAAACGTGATCGAAAATATCACATCTCTCACACACAACACATATTACGCTAACTACTTAATTAGCTTGCATAATTAGATTCCAAAATATTAATTAGTGTAAGAAAATAATTTTAGAAAATAATTTTTGGAATGTATTAATATATGCAAAATATAATTTTTAGAATATTTACTCATTTCCAAAATAAATTTTAGAGCTTAATTTTCAGAATAAGAAAATAAATTTAAAAAATCGAAAAGTAAAATGTATAAATAAAGAGGAAGACTGCAAATATCAATTGTCAAAACTTAAGTCAACCCACATTGTTGTGTTCGGAGCATATTATCAGGTTTAGGCATGTATTCCAAAATGCTTGTTTGAGAATGTTGTCCGAAAATAAAACATGTTAACTCTAGCATTTCTGGGTTTCGAACCCAGCACCCTATGGTTATAGGAAAGTACCATTACAACTAGGCAAAGTTGATTAGTTGGTAAAATGATAGCAACTATTGACTCATTGGTTAACTTTTGACCTAGTGATTTGGTATCTCAATCCAATTCGATGACTATCGTAAAGACATTTGGAAAAAGGAAGTGTTGAGACTCAAACTTATTAAGATAAATAGTCATTTTCGTCTTTAAATGTGTAGAACGTTGATAAATTCATTTCCAAAAGATGAAAATTCAAATTTTAGTTCGCGAAAGTGAAAAAAGTGTGACTAATCCACTCATCTATTAACTTCCGTATGTTACTTTTAATAAAAGAGATTATGTGATACATTAAGCGCTCCACACATTTAGTGACTATTTATCCAAAATATAATTTAATCTTCATCTTTTTTTAATCGTTGCAAGCATAACATTACAATAAAACAATTAAAAAAATAAGAAAGCAAGCATAAGTTAGAACAAACATAGTAATAAAGCATAATATTGATTAATATCTATCTATTGCTCTGAAATTTTTAAAGTGACAATACCTTATCCAAAATATGAGACTCAAACAAAAATGCACAACCATTAAGATAATCCTTACAAAAAAAAAAGAGATCCAATTTGATTTTGTTACTACCTAATATTGTCACAATATAAATTATAGAGCAACAAATAAATTATGCTTATTAATTAATATTATGTTTATTATTATATTTGTTCTAATTTATGCTTGTTTTCTTATTTTTAAGTGTTTATTCTAATGTTATACTTGTAACAATTTAAAAATGAAAAAAAAGATTAAATTATATTTTGGATAAATAATCATTTTCGTCCCTGAATGTATAGAGCACGGACAAATTCATTCCTGAATGTGTCAAGTAGACTCTTTTATCAACATAACGGATAAAAGTTAACCGATGAATATATTTATCGCACTTTTATCACTCCCGGAAACTAAAATTTGAATTTTCATCTATTAAAAATGAATTTATCAACACTCTACATATTTAAGAACAAAAATAATTATTTATCCAATGAGTAATTTTGTCATACAATTAAAACCGGAGTCCTGGAAGCAAATCCCTATTACTGGCTCATGAAGTATGAATAAGAAAATTCCAAAAGTACCATAATACCACCAGGCCCCAACCCACTCACTCACTCCCCCTTTCCATTTAGAGTTCTCTCTTCCAAAACCCAAAACAAAAACCTCACTCACCTCTGCTCTTTTCTGTGAATCACTTATCACTTAAGAAAATAAAAGAGCAAACGAAATGTTGCGGTCACTTGCGAGAGCCGTAGCGACCAATCATCGATGGCATCACAATCACGCCACGTTCTCATCTCTCAGTCACTCTTCTAGGCCCCCAAAGCCCACACCACCCTTCAAACCCGATCCCAAAAAATCCGCCCCCAACGCCGCCGCCGCCGCCGCACTCATCGACGAGCAGGAACGTCGCCGGCAGCTCGACGCCGACGATAAAAATCCTTCTCTCGATGTGGGGTCCAACGGCCGCCCTCTCTTCTCCGCCGCCCCTTCCTTCTCCCACCTCTCCCGCAACGACGTCTGCACCTACTTCAAGCTCACGTACTCTCCTTTACTCACTTTGTTTGTTTTGTTTTTCGTTGTGGCATTTTGTAGAACACCTTGTGTGCGTCTTTTAGTTTGACGTTTCTTCCGGACTCTGCGTTCCTGAGTCGGTTTGGTTTTGCAGGAAGGATGCCCTGAACAAGGTTTTGCCAGAGGGATTGCCAGTGGGTATGGTCAACGAGTTTCAGGACTCCCTGCGAACGGCTTTGCTTGTTCGCCAGAGCTTCTTGGATCTTCGTGATAACTTCAGGCGCGTGGTTGATCCCCCAATGTGGTCCTCTAATGGTAAAGGTGCGGTTTTTGTAGCCCCAGATGGTTGATCCTTTCGAAATGCTTGATTTTTTTTTTTTGGGTGTTTGGTAATGCATTTTTGAGGCTCAAATCCTTAGTTTTAATTTTCATTATCAAGTAAGCTTAGGAAAAATAAAATTTGGGACAGTCCTGAGTCATTTATCGGAACACAATATTATCTTACCTAAAAGGAGCTTTTCACAATAGAGCTTTTAGATAACCTCTTGTAGATAAGATTATCCAAACAGACCCATTGTCATCTATCGTAAGTTTATTAATTTTTATAATAATTACCTTAAAAGTTGAATGTAAAATTTTTCATTGCCTGAAAACTTTTTTTTTTTTTCAGGAGTTAAAGTTAGGAAGCAAGTTGTGTTAGATGGTCCCGTTAGCTGTGGGAAGAGCATTGCGCTTGCAATGCTTGTTCAGTGGGCTCGAGAAGAAGGTTGGCTGGTTCTCTATGTTCCTAAAGGCAAGGATTGGACTCATGGAGGATTTTTCTATAAGCACCCACAAACTGGTTTATGGGACACACCTGTCCAGGCTGAGGATGTCCTCAAGGCAAGATTGAATTTTAATGTTTTTAAGTTTTACCTGTGTTTTGTGTTTGCTCTTTAAGTTGGGGGTAGGATATGCTAAAGCCATTTCTTGATTACTACTTTACCATCAATAAGTCAGTTTATTAACGCCTGTATAGTTGCCTAGGATGGTATGGTATTGAACTGTCCTTATGGCTCAAATGGTTCTCTATTCCTGTGTCAATTGGGAACCTATGCAACTATTTGTATTCACCTAGTTGACCTTGCAGTTTATCCATAAGTATAAGTAGCATGTTGCAAATTCTTAGAGGGATATATTTATATTTAGCAATTTTTAGTGAATAAGTAAAGGAAAGGATTAGTATGCCTTTCTTTCATTTTGTTTATTTTTTAACCATATTCTTGCTCTATCTTCCTTTTCATGAATATTTTGAGAGTGTAGTTGTTTTAACTTGCCCTATGTTGTTGTATTTATCTTTTTATAATATTGTATCCATGAAGGCCAGAGGAGTGAATATCTACATTATCCTCATATCCCGTGATAATAATGTTGGGTACTTCACCCATTTCTACTGTTTTGTTTTTGGCTTCTTGGATTCATTACCCTGAGTTATTTTGAATGTTATGTATTGGTCATTTATTTCCAGGATTTTTTGAAGTACAATGAGTCCTACCTAAAGGAAATGCCATGCCAAATATTTGATCCAATCCTATTAGGTGAGGGTGCTGGTGTTGGATGGTTGAAAGATGTTGATTCCTTGGCAATACCTGAAGGCACAAATTTATACGAGCTGGTGAAGACTGGCATTGAGCAGACACATGCAGCCATTGGAGTAGTTGTTCGTTTGAGGAAAGAGTTATCACTTGTTAAAGACAGGCCTGTTCTTATTGCAGTAGATCAAGTGAGAAACATATTCCTTGATGCTAAATGAGTAAATGATGCTCATTCTTTGAAATTATTTGTTCTCAAAATTGGGCTATGCTATATTTTGATTGTCGTTATTTCTGTGGTTGTCTTTCTCCAGTATAATAACTGGTTTACATTCAGTGAATATGAGGAGCCAGTCACTATCCGTTCTTGCCGGCCAATACATGCTAGGGAACTTGCAATGGTTGGTACATTGCTTCTTGTTACTTTAAACCATAGTTAACAATATATAGCAAGGGATGGGAGAGAGCTTTAATTTCTGGTATTTGTATTTATCTCCTTAAAATTACTTGGGTCAACAATTAGGCTTTCGTGCAAATGATTAGATACCTCTTTCTTACTATTGCAGGTGAAGGCTTTTAGATCAATGGTGCATGATGATATGATGGTAGGTGCCTTTTCTCATTCAACAGCGGTAGGAAAACTTCGTAAAGACTTACCAGATGTTCCAGTAGATGCTCGTGTTATGTTTCCTCGATACAGTTTAGATGAAGCCGAGACTGTTTGCCATTATTATTTAAGGTATGCTTACACAGTCATAGTCTCTAGTTTCCTGGTTGATAACATTGGTTATGATATCCTGGTAACAATTTCTTGTTTATAGCAGGTAGGAAATCATTTGTTAATAAAACAATCAGTCTAAAACACCTAGTCTACTTTTGTATCCCATAATTTTTTCCTTCATTCAATTTTGTAAGTTTTCCTATTTGAAATGTATAATTATTTGTGCATTTCCAATATCCAAGGTACATCAATAATTTCTTCAAAATAAAAAGATACATTCTGGATATTTAACTGGTTCTTCAGCAAATTATGAATGAAGTAATGACCTTTATATTTATAATATCTTTTATAGTCCTTAAGCAGGAGTATTAATCTCAATCATCTCTTGATTACTTGTGTCTTCTAATTCTTGTCTCTAGCCTTTATCTTGTTTTGGTTTGTTACTAATGCAAATAAATTCCTCTGCTTGACAGTTGTGTTTCAGTTTATTGAAGTTATGTTTTCATTTTTGACAGACAAAGGCTAATTCGTCGTGAAGCATTCTCAGAAGAAAATTGGAAGAAAATTTACTTTTTATCCAATGGAAATGGAACAGAAATTAGGGGGTTGGTTCCTTTCATGCGATGACAGACAACAGATGCACTATTTTTTCACCAATGAGTTGTGTTCTGATTGTTGTTTTTAATAATATTTATTTTTGCCATCCATTTCCTTCAACATAGGATACAGATGGATTGCTATTTGCGTGATCCACTTCAATCCTATTAAGTAGCACTAACAATTATTCTCAAAGGCAATGTACTATTATGTATATTAACTTGCATCTTATAGTTTTAGAATCAGTAATAATTTTCTTAACTTATACTTAAATAACATTATTCGTAAACTAATGACACTCGTAGAAGCACACATTCAAGGATATTTTGCATTTTTTATCATACACAGTTAAACACTAATCTTTTTAAGGGGAGGTAAATGTACTACTCTTGTAAGTGTTTTGTGCTTAGACTAGGGTATAATCTCCCTCCTCCCTTTCGTGTACCTAAAAAAAAATAAACACCGTTAAAACATACATGATAATGTCATATAATCGAGCATTCATAGTTACTATTGAACGTTTAAATTACAAAGAAAAGATTGCAAGGAAGATGAGGAGTGTTCATAAATCGATTTACTAAATAAACCTAGAAAATTGAAATAATCAATTTTTCTATTGAATTGGATTGAATTTTTGATTTGATTTTGAAATCTAATCCAAACCAAAGTTATTTATAGGTATACATTTCTATTTATAAATTTATATACTACTCATGTTTATATTTTAGTTATGAAAACTATATTTAATTGATTTTTTTAATAATTATTTGATTAAAGGTACATAAACTTAATTATTAAGTTGTGTAAATTTACTTGTAATAGTATATATTTAAATGGTTATTTTACTATTAGTTCTTTATTGAATTATATAAAGGAGATATTTAATATTTTAAATTATGTTTTATTATATTTATTGTATATCTTAACATTGATTTAGCCTTTCTAAAAAAAAAAACGATTTTAAATAGTTTTTCCAAAGAAAAAAAATAAAACAAAAAATCAATTCAATTTAAATAACTTTAAATTATATTAAATTTAAATTTTAAACCAACTTATAATTGAATGATTAATTAAGAACATTGAAGTAATTGGATTATATAATTTTATTTCTTCAAAATTTGATTAATTCAATCTACAAACACTCCTGTGTAACATGGTTCATAAAAAGGATAAGTAATTAGCATAATACAAGAACACAAGTCTTGGAGTGGAAGGAAAAAAAAAAAGAAGAAGAAAGAGACTAGGTTCAAAAAGCAGAAAGAAATTTGCCATTTGATATGACATATTCTTATTGCTAGGTGCTACCCTCATCACCTCTCATAAGCTTTTTGAGGGCCTCCATCTCCTCCCTGCACTTTGACATGGAACTTTGGGGAGGGAAACAAAGACCCTAACTCCTCCTTTCACTGAAGGATTCAAGTTACTAGGAGGCAAGAAAAGGCACAAGTCCACATACCCAACATGTTCCATGGAACTGGTACTATATTCACTGAAGCCTTCCATCCAAAATCTACTTCTTCCATCAAACTCAGCTGCCTCCAATCTGTTAACACCACAGATGCACATGTTCCTTCAACCCTAATGTTCCTTTGTCTCATTGTCTCCAACATGTTTATTGTGTTTCTGATGTACTCATTTTTAGAAGGAAGCTTTTTGCTCTCTTTGATGAGCTTCACAACCTCTGAGAGTGGTTTTTCATCAAGTTCTTTTACTGTTAGCACTACATTTGAACCCACAAAAGCATTCCCATAATACCCTTCTGGCAAAGGTTGATCCAATAGGTGCCGCACTCCAACTGCTAAACACAGCATGGTTTTCCCATTACAGCTCAGTTCCAAAGCTCTAGCCCTTGACCTCCAAACATATGCACCAAGTGCTTCAACAGTTGTGAAGCTTTCTTTCACAATATCATCACTTTCCTTCATCAGTCCATTTTGAGTCTTTTTATGCTCTTACCGTTTAAGTTAAAGCATTAATGTGAAATCTCCTTGGTTGGCCAAAATGGCGAAACTGCCCTTGAAGTCTCATCTATGGGAAATTGGACTGGCTCCATATTAAGAAGTAGTGTCCCCATTAGTCTCTCCCTCTCCCACACAGGTTTCACTGAGGGCTCACTTTTTCCACATGCAAGTTCAGCCAAGGCTCTGAAGAATTTAGATGCACCAAACCCATCACAAACACTGTGTGACAAGCCCATTCCAAGGGTGAAAGCCCCACAGAGAAACTTGGTCACCTTGAAAACCAAAGGGTGATCATGAGAATTATTAGGTTTATCATCAGCAAACACTAGTTTCTGTGCAGTTGGAGCATCAATCCCTTCAAGGTAGTGAAGAGAAGAGAGCTCACAGTTTGCAGTTACCTCCAAAAATGGAATTCCATCAGCATTGCAGTTGATTCCAAGTTTTCCATCATCAAATGTCACTATCTTCCCAGCAAGTGGATAATAGTAAACAAAGGCCTTCGAGAGGGCTTCTTTTATCACATGAGAAGGGTCTAGTTGGCCATTTGGTGAATCAAGATTTCCTTCGTAGACATAAATGGTTTGACCACTGTCAATGGTGGACAGTGCAAGAAGTTCAGGTGGTGTTGGCTTAGAGGGTTTAACTATCACAACATCCTTCATATTAAGGACAAGGGGTGTCTTTAGGTTTGCCATAGAATTTAATGCGTAAAAAACAGATATGCGAGGATATGAGAATATATATGTATTAACTATTAAGTGAGATATATGAGATGGATCTGCTTCATATGTATATATAGATAGAATTGATTGTGTAACTCTCCTTTGGTCTTATCCATCCATTTTGAGATTGGAATCATTACACTCCCAACTCAGGAAGTGGGATTGATTGAAGAATTTGACACTCGCACTTATGGAATAGGAAAGTGGCACCTTGATTAGGAGGGAAAAACGGGATTTGAAAGTGTAGCTTACAATTAAACTACCAACTTTGTTACTCTTGTAACATGCAGAAATTTGAAAGAATTTTGTTCGCTAAAACTAATGAAGATTATATGTGTGGAACTTACTATAAAATAAGTTATGAATGGTTGCCTGTGGTTGCTAAGTATCATTTTTATGCAAGTGAAATGATTACTCAAATAGTCAAATTGTTTCTGTGTTCACAGCAATGTGGTTTTATCATCATCATATCTTCTGTTAACACTAGAGAGATATACTTGTTGGAAGTTCAGAAATAACGATTCAATGCTGGGGACACATGAGAACAGTAATATAGTAGTTGGATAATATATATTTTCCGTGGTGAGTGGAGATTCAAGATACGTGTATGTGAGCAGATAAATCCTGGATCGCACTAAATAAAAGTTATATTGGTGCAGGTTTCAATTCACACCCAGAAATCACACGAATATTTAATTTGTACACTTGAATTCATAATCTCAAACGGTTTTTGTGAGAGGATGATATATATAGTAGTGTACAAGAACATGTACGCACTATATGAAGTCATAATAGAATGCTTTTTTGAATAACTTGACATTGGTACTTGATGAATGATTCTAGTGCAAGCAAGACACATACGGTGTGCTTCGTGGAAGACAGGCATATGTGCGTGTAAATACTATATGGTATTTTGTAAGAGACTATAGAGTATAAGAGAAATAATCTTTATAATATATAATTGAATGAATGATGATGAAGGGTTAACTCATCTCATATGTGCTCTCATTTGGCCATAAACAAATACAAGTATGTCAAGGAAAGATAAGAATGAAAAGTAAAACAATCTTATATATTGTATGATAAACTTTATATATATATATATATATATATATATTATAATTTTGTTGACATTTTTCTTTTATGATTAATAAATAAATGCAATATAATGACTTTGTCATCATTTCATATTGTTATTATGAGATTAAGAAAATATATACTAGCGTAACAATGTTGTTTGCAAAGGTGGAGTGACAAACAAAGGGAGGGTAGCTTGTCAACAGACAACAGGTGTTATTGTTATGGAAGTGCCTATCATTGTCAATCCGTATTTAACGCTGATGGTCGTTACGCGGAAAAAATGATGATGGTTTTTTTTTTAATGTAAAATTACATTGTCAATTATTTTAATTAAACTAAAAATTAATTATTTTAAAATTATTAAAAATATTTGATAAAGTGTATTCGAGACATTCGATAATAGAATTTTTATTTATTTATTTTAGATTAGATTTATCTTTAAGACAAATTTGGGATTGTATAATGGCCTTTTCCTCTTGCTAATTAATTACTAATTTTTCATATGACAAAATATAATGTTGGTTTGACGATGAAGGAAGAAGGGAAGAAGAGAAATTTTAAGTTAGAATTTCCTTGCTAACAAAAACTAATAAACTAAAAATTAATATATATGGATAAATAAAAAACTAATTTTCATATAGTCAACAACTGTTTGGTCCATATGGATTTATAGGAATGGTACCATCTTTAATAATGACAACCAAGATGCTCAGCAAGTCATGGATGCAATTAAATTCAGATCGTGGTCTTGATTGAAGGCCAAGTTAAAAGTATTTTCTTAGTCCTTTAATTTTATGAATGGTCAGTACAACCGTTGCTATGTCTGCAACAAATTCAGAAATAACTATTTTCTTTTTATCGACAAAATATTAATAATTAGTAAGTTATGTTAGTGGAAGAATTTGAAACCATGATCTCCTTATCACTTTAACCCTTATACTATCTTATGACTCCCTTCAGAAATAGCTATGTGGTAACTTGTGACAGGTCCAGAATTTTTGGTTAGTATATTCACTATGGGATGGAATATTGGGACAATTGGTTTACTGTATGATGCTGCTGTGGTTTTTATGCAACGATGCTCAGCAGGATCACGGCTATGACTTATGGTTTGGGAAACATGAAGATGTTTCGTGTGTGTTTTATCTGTTCGATGAGAAGGGATATAGTTGTATAGTAAAAAAACTGTGGTGGGGGCCGAGCGTATATATGTAATCTGGGAATTGGACATTTGTTTCCTGCACTCCCACTGTTGAATCTAGCACCTCTCATTGTATTCTGGAAATTCGATTCTGGAATGTATGAGCATTTCAGAATGCAATAGGAGGTGCAGGATTCAAATTTCTGTAATCTGATATGTACTCTAAGGGAGGGCCTTCTGAATTTTTTGTTTCTGGTGCTCATATACTGATTGCTAGAAATGTTTAACTCAATAATTCATTTCATCACTGTTATTTGCATTTTTTATGGTTTGTGCATTTGGGGAATTCCTAAAGCATTGCTTATTTTTCTTTAAAAAAAAAGTGCAGCAATTGACTCCTGAATAGTGAGTGCAGTTTTCTATTTCGTAATGATTATTGATGCTTCACCCAATATAGTATCAGCTAAGAAGCACAGCGTTTGAGCCTTGGACATATCAACATAAGCAGTTAGAATATTTTCAAACAGTTTTGGTTTGCTAGTTGCACACTCAGTAGGAATAAATGTCAACCAAAAGTTCAAAAGTCATTGCATTTTTTATAAACTGTAAGAGATAAGTATATTACAAATACGCAAATAGAGAGACAATGTAAAAATAAATTAATTAGCATCCTTAGTTGCCATCTCTTTTTTACATCTCAATAATGAAATGAAATTTGATGAAGATTCATCCAACCATGGTTCTCTTCCGTCATCTTTGTCGCACTACAAGTTGTGAAAATGTATGGAAGTTAGTACTATGTCTTGAAGAAAATGTGTTAAATTCAAACAAAGTATGAGAGGGAGGGTATAACCTTGTGCAAGCTTGCTCAATGTGGATGACCACTGCTTTGATGACTTCCTGTATGCTGCAAGTATCTGATCCATCTGTTCATGTTGGTTACTTTGAAAATCAAGATGACACTGGATAAATCTGAAGTCGTGTATAACACTTTCAGATTGAATCAAATTTCGGGGTTCAACCAAAATTGTTCAATCGGATAAAATCAGAAGATTATAATTCAAGAGTTTTGTTTTGGTCTTGTATGTTTTGTCACCCTTTATGCTTTTTGAACCAGAATGATTATTTATGATCAAAGAACAGATGGTTTCTGAACCAGATGAAAATTTTTTCTTTTTAAAAACTGCCGTTGATGGAAGTTTTAGTAACTTCCATATAACTTCCAACCGTTGATGGAAGTTTTAGTAACTTCCATGTAACTTCCAAAATTTGCCTAAATCGAACATCTCGTTATTACATTAAAACAAGCGTGCACTCTTATTTTAACATAATAAAGAGATCAATTACACTAAAATGTCCAACAAACCTCCCCCATTTTAGTGTAATTACCGATCAAATCACCAAAGTCATAACATACCACAAACTACTGCATAGATGAAATATCGTGACGATTGAATTTCATCTTAGCAAATTACACGTTTCAAATATTCGAATATCAGGGTGTCACTAAGGATTGAACCCTTTCTATTCATAATGAATACATGAAGATAATCTGCACAATAGTTTATAACATTACTCTTGCTCGACACTAGTTTACTAGCCTGTGTCCCTATCCTTCATAAGCATATCAAAGCCAAGTCCCAGCTTCTTGAAGCGGCTAAACTTCATGCTTATATAGGTAGTCATTTTCTTTCTTGCACCTGCAAATGCAATTTTTCAAAAGAACCATTGAGAAGTTATACTTCAACCTCCTTAACTTACAGAACCAAACACATTCCTTTTGGGATACTTTCGATGATGTGTTCCAATCTCTACATGTTAAGCTTTCCACATTGAATTCAACACCTAATGTCATATTAGATGGGAATTTGGTATCTTAACATAAGAGATTTCAGATGGACTTTAATCCTAATCCCACAGCCGACCTTTTCACGAGATCTCTACTTAACCCTTTGGTTAAATAATCGGCCAAATTATGCTGAGTTTTCACAAACTCCACTGATATCACACCATGCATGATTAACTCCCGAACCATGTTGTGTCTAACACCCAAGTGTCTAGACTTCCCATTATACACTTGACTATATGCCTTAGCCAAAGTTCATATGGGGTAACCTTATTCCTTTTGTTAGGAATTCAGTTCAACAAGTAACAGCCTGTCAACATAGCCTCACCCCAAAATCCTTCACTTAAACCCGAATAGGATAACATGGAATTCACCATTTCTTTCAAGGTTCTATTTTTCCTTTTGGCTACACCATTCTGTTGTGGTGTATAGGGAACTGTAGTTTGATGTATTATTCCAATAGACTGAAAATAAACCGGATCATAATACTCACCTCCCCTATCTATACGAAGAGTTTTGATTAGCCCATTTTGATGAAGTTCTACCTCTTTCTTATAAATTTTAAATTTATCAAGAGCTTCATCTTTTGTATTTAATAAATATACATAACAATACCTTGATGCATCATCAATAAAAGTAACAATATATATATATATATATATATATATATATATATATATATATATATTTTATGACCTAATGATGGAGTAGCATGCAAATCACACAAATCACTATGAATAAGGTCTAAGACTTTAGTCTCACTTTTAACATCCTTAAAAGGTTTCCTAGTGATCTTGGTCAACATGCAAGTTTTGCATTTTTCAATGTTCATATCAAAAGGAGGAATCATACTTGTTTTTGACATATCTTTTAATCTTTTGTAATGAACATGTTCTAATCTAGCATGCCAAATTTCTGATTTTGTCATATTAGTTATAGAATTACACGAGGCCATACAAACTGATTCATGAACAAAAGGAACATCAATGTTTAATTTAAACATTCCATTACAACGATAACCAAATCTAACAAACGAACCATGTCTTGACAAGATGTACTTGTCACTTTCAAGTACTTGCTTGAAACCACAATTATTTAAAACCATACCAGACAATAAGTTCTTACGAATACCAGGTACAAATAAGACATTATCCAAATACAAACTTTTTCCGGAAGTAAAAACTAAATTCACACAACCTAATCCTAGGATTGGTTCAGTTGCAACATTGCCCATCTTCACAATAGAGCCATCATCGATTGGTCTAAATTCCTTGAACCAATGACGATCTTTGCACACATGGCTTGTTGCTCCCGAATCAAACCACCAAGCAACGTCATCATCCTGCACATAGAATGCATCAGATATTAGTGATACATAATTTGAATTCGTATTCGAATTAAAATTATTCACTACAATCTGACCTTGTTGCTTTTCAGGATCATTAGACCCACTTGGACCAGCCTTGTTCTTTCCTTTGAACACCCGGCAATCCCTCTTTAAATGACTAGGTTTCCCAAACTTCCAACATGACAATTTTGTCTGTTTGTTTGGACCTTTGTTCTTATTTCCTTGAAATTTCCGTTTGTTACCTTTAGCATTGTAATTTTGCTTAACTGTTCCACTTTCCTCTACCATATTAACGAAAGAGGAACCTGCTACGTTTTTATCATTGACTTTGTCAATTTCCTGAGCCCTCAGCGACTCCTCAATCATGAAATGACTACCGAGTTGAACCAGAGTCAACTCTTCCTTCTTATGTTTCGAGGTATGCTTGAAGTCTTTCCAAGAAGAAGACAGTTTATCAATTATAGATGAAACTACAATGGATTCATCCATTTTCAAATCATGTTGAGTAAATTGACCCAAAATTCGCAGCAGTTCATTATATTGTTCCATAACAGGCCTCGAATCAATCATTTTGTAATTAAAGAAATTACTAACTAAGAATTTGTTACTTGAGGCATCTTCTGCCATATACTTGGATTCAAGAGAGTCCCATAATTCCTTAGCAGACTCAACATTTTGATAAATATCAAAGAGAGAGTCAGACATACCGTTCAGAATGTGTCCACGACAAATGTAATCGTCGTTCTCCCATTTCGAACGCTTCCTTGTTTGATCCAGAGTTTCGTCTTCCATATACACCGGCATCGGTGTACTCAGCACATACACCACATTCAATGTTGTCAAGAGAAAATGCATCTTCTTCTGCCATCTTCTGAAATCCTGCCCTTCAAACTTGTCCAACTTCGCAAACTTGCTTGTCATCTTCGAACTATCGTTCGTCATCTCGAAAAATTTTGATTCAATCTTTTGTTGGTTAATTTGAAAATCGAGATGATACTGGATAAATCTGAAGTCGTGTATAACACTTTCAGATTGAATCAAATTTCGGGGTTCAACCAAAATTGTTCAATCGGATAAAATCAAAAGATTATAATTCAAGAGTTTTGTTTTGGTCTTGTATGTTTTGTCACCCTTTATGCTTTCTGAACCAGAATGATTATTTATGATCAAAGAACAGGTGGTTTTTGGTGGTTGATGAAAGTTTTTTTTTTTAAAAACTGCCGTTGATGGAAGTTTTAGTAACTTCCATGTAACTTCCAACCGTTGATGAAAGTTTTAGTAACTTCCATGTAACTTCCAAAATTTGCCTAAACCGAACATCTCGTTATTACATTAAAACAAGCATGCACTCTTATTTTAACATAATAAAGAGATCAATTACACTAAAATGTCCAACAGTTCATACAAAATCCAATATTTAAAAAATGTCAGCCAATTGATTACTTGTTCATAACTTTTGTTTGTCTAAGTAGAAAAGTAGAAAGCATCTTATAGAAGAATAAGGCTTCACTCCTCACTAGAATATGAAGTTAGATGGCATGGATTTTTGGGTGGGTTAAGTACATCTCAGCCTCTTTGGTATAAAGGAAAGTGTGGTTGTTGGTCAATGAGAAGTTCATTAGTGGGATAAGGAGTTCATTCTTTAGCCGTAACATACTCTATGGTATTAATACTAATAATCATAAGGATTCAAATTTGACTTAAGTGAAAAGGGATAATTGAACTTTATCCCCTAATGTTTTTGCCTAAATCAATTTTAGTGCACAAACTATAAAATCCTGATTGTAAACAATAGAAAACAGCAAATTAGAAAAAGCCTTTATTTTATACCACGGGTATTTTTTGGCCAAAATGACAAAAGACCTCTTCATTGTCATCTATAATTAAAATACTGATCAAAGTGTTTGCTTATGAAAATTAAGATGTAAAGTAGTAGAAGAGTTTAAACTTGGTGTACTAAAATATATGGACATACATTATAGGTAAAATGTACCACAAGTGCCCTTTAATTCAAATTTTCATAACAGAAAAACAAAACCCTGTTTTCATTTCCTTGGTTTTCTATGGCATGAAAGTTGGGGGAAAATGAAAAGTTTGCTTACCACATTCCCACATGATGAATGCATTGAAATAAGAGCTCTTTCTACTACATACAAATGGACAGGCTTGTCTTTTGGTAGAGTTGAAGTGAAGCTCAAACCAAAATCAATAAGAACCTAAACAAAATACACTTGACTTCTGTAACACAAATTGATAACATTTCGCACGATACATAACATGAATGGATAATAGGATATTACAGGTGTAACACCCTAAAGAATCACACCGAAAAAAAAGGGATCCATAAGTTGTGTAGGCATGAGATTGTACAATAAAGGATGACTTAAAAAATTTAATTGGTACTACTCATATAAACAAGATGCATCTACTTTTCGGTAGCCTAATACATAAGAACTCCACAGTTAGGCTTGCATGGCTTGAAGTAGTTATGGAATGGGTAACCTTTTGGGAAGTTTCCCAAAAAGCGTGCGAGTAAGGAAAAAACACGCTGACAAGTCTCGTGTTGGTTTGTTGTGATAGTCATTGATACTGAAAGTAGAAGAAACAAATTGTTGAGCTCTCGAAAAGGGCTACCTACAGAGGATTCTGATTGGTGGAGGATTCTTACTAACAAAGATGTTGAGTGAAGTGTCATCAAGTGAAGTATTGTAGAGGGTACACTACTAGAAAAATGCAAATTAGCGATCGAAAAATTTCAGTCGCTGTTAGCGACCACAAAGTTAGTGTTGCAACTCGCGACTGAATATGTAGGTTAACACCTTATATATTATTCAAATATATAGTGTTATATATGATGTTAATTGTTAAATTTTTTAGGTTCTAAATCCAGAAAATAATATTCAAGATTCAATATTGGTTAATTTGGCATGGGGACCTAAGAGAAAAGTTGAATCATGACCTATCTACATTATAAATGGATACAAATTTCAAACAGTTAGTTGGAATGAAAATATGAATTCTTCTAATTATGGTGTTCACGTACGGGGAACTGATGGTCAACTAGAATCTGATTTTTATGGAATGTTGTCTGTTGTCTGATATTATTCAATTGGAGTATACTAGCATCCCATTGATGAAGTTAGTTCTATTCAAGTGTGATTGGTTTGATAATACTCCTTATATAGGGACACGAGTAGATAAAAAGTATCAGCTTGTTGAAGTAAGGCAATCAAAAAGATATACTAAAGCATATGACCCATTCATATTTGCACAACAAGCAGAACAAGTTTATTACACAACATATCCCGAGGGACATCGAGGATGGTTAGCCGTAATGAAGACAAAAGCTCGCAGTAGAATCACTGACAATATAGTAAGTGAAACTGAGCATGAGGCTCCATACCAAGATGATGAGCTTCTAGAGCTTCAAGTGTTGGAAGTTGACGCTGATGTCATTAATGAGTCTTTTGCAGATGTTGATGGAGGTGGAGAAGAGATAGATGCAGATTTACTCAAACAACTAGACTTGGTTGAACCAGACGAGGATGAATGCATATTAAGTGAGAATGACATTGAGAGTGATTTTGATGATACAAATACTTCTTAGGTAATTGATATATTAAAGTTGATTGCATGTTTTTTACTCTTGTAGTGAATATGAAAATGAAGATAAGTGACCTATTTTGGTGTAGAAAACATTTTTATGTGAGCTTTCATAAACAAGTTGGATTTATTTGTTTACTAAAATGTATTGCTTGTGGTACTTCACTTTTTATTTATTGTTCTTAAATATATTTCATGCCTTATGTTCAGTGTGTGTGTGTAGTTTTACATTTGTATGACTATGGTTTGTAATAATTATTACTTTTACTCTTGTAGTGAATATGAAAGAGAAGATAAGTGACCTATTTTGGTGTAGAAAACATGTTTCTGTGAGTTTTCATTAACAAGTTGGATTTATTTGTTTACTAAAGTGTATTACTAGCGGTACTTCATTTTTAATTTATTTGTTCTTAAACATTATACATATATATATATATATATATACAAAATCAAACATGCAGATGGCAGACAGAGGTAGAGGTGGTGGTCGTAGAATATTTAATCGTGGTACAAGACGTGGTTTTAGTTTGGGAGCTCCAATTACCACCAACCCTTCCCCTTCATCCATTCACATATCAAGCTCAGAGTCAATGGTTCATGTTGTTGCACAGACTCCAAACACACTTCCTACAACTCAAGACCAACCAAATCCTACCTTTGTAAGGGAGTCAATTCCCACTACCCCTGTTAGAGATGCTTCACCTTCAGCACCAGATGATTCTGTTACACCTGAGTACCCACCAGATCCAAATTGTGAACATATTGTTGATGAAAGGCCTTTCATTCGTGCATATAAAGGAGAGTAAGTGCATTTGATTTAAATAATAATTTTTCTTGAAATGTTTTTTAAATGTGGTATTGACAATGTCTTTGTACATAGGTTTCAACCAACATATGGGTGTTCTAATATCATATCAAATATCATTAGGGCAAAATTTGATGAACCAGCTCCAAGTTGGTTGAAGGTGTCAGTTGACCTTTGCGATAGGTGGTTTGGAGAGTTTAAGGTAACTTGAATTATGGTGTAATTTAAAATTTATTGTTTCTTGTATCATTTCTAATTTAGTTCTTATTTCATATTTTATGCAGAAAGAGTAGGTGGCACCCACAAGAAGAGTGAGCTGTTAGAGTTGTTTTTGAGACAAAAGGTTCACGTATTTTAAAAAGTGCAATGAACAAAATCAGAAATGGTTAAGATAAAGGAAAGTGGATAACAACTAATGTTCGAGCAGGTTTGGAAGAACATTGGGGTTCTACAGATTTCCTAAACAAGAGCTCCACTGCCAAGGCGAATCGATATGTTGATAGAGGAGCCTCAGCATACTCTGTGGTGGTTCCATATCTATTGCAGCTCACTTTGAAAAGCTGGTAATTTATATATATATATATATATATATATATATATATATATATATATATATATACCTCATTGATTTTCAATTCAATGTAATTAATTAAATGTTTTACAATTTTAACTTCTTAAATTTATGTAGTCAAAGGAGTTTCAAAGACCACCAACTGCTTGGGAGGTGATGGAGAAAACTAACAAATTTGAAGTCGGGAGAATGGGTCAATGACAAGTCCCGTGAATTTGCTGTAAGTTGTTTCTTCTAATCTTATCACTTTATTTGATATATAGTGGCTGATATTATAAATGAACTCTTACCTTTGATGAATATCTCTTGAACCTATATACACCTCTTGATTTTATTTTCTTTAGTTAGTGTTAAATGTTTGGGATTGGAAAGTATAAACTTTGAAGCCTACTATAGTAGATTAAAGTCAATTTTTTTCTTGTATTAGTGATGATTTTCTTGAATATTAATCCTTATATGTCTACACATTTAACAATTTATCTTCATACCTCACTTTATATTGAAGGAGAAATATCAACATCGTCGAGATGAAATCTTACAACGTTCGACAGAGGAAGACACATCTACACAGGATTCCCCTAACACTGTTACTTCTGTTAATGATAATGAAATATATTTGAATGTTGTTGGAGGTCCAAATTACAAGGGGAATGTGTACGACCTAGGTACTTTAAGCAAAAGGTTTAGTTGCTCAAAATTAGCTCCATCTACTTCTATTGCTCATGTGGAAGACCAAATAAAGGAAATGCGTGAGACAATTAATAAATTGAATGCTGAGCTTTTGGCAAAGGCAAATAAGGAGAAGACACTTGAGGAAAAGATGTTGCAGATGATGGAGAATCATGACCACCAAAGTCAGGAGATGCGACAACAGATGCAACAACAAAATGAGCAAATTCGTCAACAAAATGAGCAAATGCAGCGTATACTACAACACTTGCATATTCAGTCTATCATACCAGCTCCTAGTCTATCACCTACCATAACAGATGAAACAGAGCACCATGTTAATGATGCTCAGGTTGATCGTCCTCATGACATGGGAAATGATCATTGACTCTTGGTTATTGTTTACTTTACATTGATTAGTCCACGTTAGTTATGAATTTGAACTTTATTAAACTTTTACGTTGCATTTGATTAAACTTTGAAAACTTTGAATTTGCACTTTATCAATCTTTAAAATAGAACTTTATTATTAGATATATTTACTCATTATGAATGTCCACTTTTGTTTATAATTTTGATTATACAATTTAATTAAAATTTATGTTTACAGTCAATAATTATTAAGCAGGTCAAAATGTAACTGGAAAAACAAAACATAAATTAAAAAATTTAATAATAAATAGCGACCGAATTAGCAACCGAAATACAATGAATTCTAAAATAAATTATATACTAGCGACCGAAATATATTTAATTGCAAATTTAGCCACCAAATTCGCGACCGAAGGTTATTTTTTAAATTATATATTAAAATTGATTATTCAATAGCGACCGAAATAGCTACCGAACACCTTACGAATTTATTTTATATTTAACTTTAATTATATTGTAGCGACTGAAATAGCAATCGAATATTTTTTGATTTTATTTTAAATATAAAATTTAATTACATAATAGCGACTGAATTAGTAACGGACAGGTTCGGTTGCAGAATTGGTCCCAAGGAAAATAGCAACCAAATACTACGCTACCGAAATTAATATTTTAGTGCGTCACTATTTTGGTCGCTAAATAGCAGCCGAAAATAAATTCGGTGACAATGGACTTAGCGACTTGGGTTTTTGCGACGTGGTTTCATCGGTCGCTATTTCGGTTACTAACACTAATAGCGACCGTCTTTAACGATTTAGCGACAGAATTCTTTGGTCACTAAATCACGATTTTTTAGTAGTGGTAAACCATCAAGAAATCAACAATCGAGTATGTTATGACAGGACCTAAGAAGACATGAATGATCTCACCAATTGCTTTGTATGACTCTTCGATAACATGTTTGATGTTGTTAAATCACCATGAATAAGACCACCATCATGTAGCTTTCCAATCGCATCACCGATTTAGTATGCAATATCGTCCAACCATTCTTTATTGATATCTTTATTGATACCAAACAAAGTTGTTAAGTTATAAAACTGTCTTATTTACACTAAACACTCGGACAACACATTCACTGATTCACCAAGGTCATCCAAGAGAAGGGCTAAGAGAAAAACCATTTATAAGCCTTCTCCCACAATTGTTTGTTCACCACTCATAGAAAGTTTTAGTTGTCATTCCACAAACAATTGGATTAAGCCAAACAACCTCAGTCTCCATATATTATCTCTCCTCCTTAGAGAGTTCTTCTAAATTAGACCTACATGAATATGGTTCATCTAAGCCTGAGAATGATAAGTTCATTGTTCCTGACTTACTTAATGGGCTAGCCTCTGAACACAGTTGTACAATTAGCCCTTCCCCCAATGACACCATCATTGACATGAAAAGTTAATCATTCACTATAAATTATGAAAATCTTGATGGCTTTGATACAATTTCAACCTAGGCCTTGCTCCAATATTGAGAAAGCCAGTGAAGTTTATAAGGTAATTGAAGCCAGAGTTGATAAGATAAACTAAATATGATGAGTTAAAGGCTCATCAGACTTTGTTTGTTAAGAATGAGACTTTGAGTCAATTCATTCTCCAAAACTTGCAAGTTGCAAGCACGAAAGTTCAAGTCTATGCAAGAAGGAGTATGTCATCCAAAGCTTTGAAGAACTTGGTTGCCTGTTATCTTTCACTGAATTCATGCTTTGGATGCATTGGAATTGTATAACTTACCAGCTATACATACATACATACATACATACATACATATATATATATATATATATATATATATATATATATATTCTGTATTAAGTGTCTTTATCCAATTCCACTTGCCATAGTTGGTATGAAGCCACAAAATTTGTATTAAGTGTCTTTAGCCAAGTCCACATTGTAAAGATACACTTATTTCCGTCCTCATGTGACTCATGACAAAAACTACACAAAGCATCATTACCATCCACAATAATATTCCTTCTAAGTAAATTTTCTTTTGTAGGGAGCCTATGATATAGAAGTCTCCAAACTAAGAAAGATAATTTAGGAGGAATTTTGATTTGTCATAGACATTTGAAGATGTCTGCATCATTCTTTCCAACTTGGAGATTAATGTAGGGCCATATATGTAGACTTACCCACTATACTTGGTTCAATGGAGAAATAAAGAGAGTAACTTTTTGGGATGTTTTTGGTGAGGTTACTTCCCTCCACTAAAAACTTGTCACTCTTAGGGATAATATTCATCATAATATCCTTCTTGCTATCAATTGCTACTAATTTTTCTCAAAAATTGAAACTCTATGTACACAAAGGGTAGAAATCAATTGCTACCAAAAAAACCTATGGATATATAGCACTTACAAGGTGGGTGCACTAATAAAACAATAAAAAGATTGAAATTTTACATAAATGGTAGGTGTTAATTGCTTCTACAAATCCTGGGTGTGATTACACTTACAAGCTCCTTGCTTGAGCAGAATTTGTCAGCTTCAATCTTCCTAATATTCAACATTTCTGGGTAGTGAAATTCCTGGTCTTTAACCCTTTTGAGCAAATTAAGTCATTTACAATTAATCCAAAAATCAATTATTTGAAGAACTAACTGCAATTATAATAAATATTATTCAGTAGTTTCCATCAATTGCAACAAGAAGCCAATTGAAACCTCCACAAGGGGAATTGAATCTTGCACTCCCTTATTCCATTTGAAATTATCATATATATTAATGTGACTCCATGTAGAGCTTGTAGGCCTTGGAGCTTCTTCATCAATGAAATCCTTTGTTTCTTGAAGATCAATAGTAGTGGAATGGAGAAGGAGAAAAGGTGATTGGAGATGCCACTTGAAGGAGAAGATGAGTCAAGAACAAGCTCACCACCATAGGAAGCCATGGATAAGAGCTTGAAGGTAGGAGAATATGAGTGGTGGGAGAGGGAGAGAGGGGAACAAAATTTTGAGAGAGAGAAGAGGGAGAACGAGGTCTAAACTTTGAAGTCTAATTTTCTCAAATGATCAAAGTTGCAAAATGCACACACAAGGTCTCTATTTATAGCCTAAGTGTCATACAAAATTGGAGAGAAATTTGAATTTCTATTCAAATTTCACTTGAATTTGAATTTGTGGAGCCAAAATTTCACTAATTATGATTAGTGAATTTTAGCTATGATTCAGCCCACTAATCTAAGATCAAATCCAGGATTCTCCAATAAGTGCGCTTAGGTATCATGAAGCATGTAAAACATGAAGGACATGCACAAAGTGTGACTATATGATGTGACAATGAGGTGTAGCAAGCAAATGTTTACCTCCCCCTTAGGCTAATATGAAATTTAATTGGATTGAGCTTCTCTCAATTCAATTAAATTTCTCTCCCAAGACACACATCAAATAGTACACTTAATGCATGTGAAATTACAAAATTACTCTTAATACAAAAACTAGTCTAGGTGCCCTAAAATACAAGGGCTGAAAAATCCTACATTACTAGGGTACCCTAAACTTGTGGGGTACCCTCCCTACACTATGGAGCCTTAAATAAAAGGCCCAAAAAATAATAAAACCTTAATCTAATATGTGCATAGATAAGTGGATTCAAACTTATCTCATGGACCCAAAATCTACCCTAAGGCTCAAGAGAACCCTAGGATCTTCTCCTGCATCCCTAGCCCAATCTTCCTGGAGTCTCCTAGACATGGCTCTAGTGATGGGTCCCCTCCTTGGGAGGATTGCATCATATATTTCCCTTAATGAATTAACATCACCTTCCCCAACTCACCCATGACGTCTCTCTTCCGCGAAGGTTTCTCCCCTTCTTCTTTGTCTCGAAGCCACACATCTTTGTTCCCTTTCTCTTTCATCATTGAAGGTAAGCTTCTTCCTTTTTGGTGTGGATTTGGGTTCTGGTGGGGTTAGAGTTGGGTTCTCATGTGGATGGGGTCGCATTCCAGAATGCTTATTCTGTAACCAAAAAATGCTTCCAGAAGCAAAAAAAGCTTCCAAAGTGGTCCTTCCATAAGCAAAAAAACCTTTTGGAATGAGCTTTTCATAAGCAAAGAAAACTTCTAGAATGGCCTTTCAGTAAGCCAAAAAAACTTTTGGAATGGTTGTTCTGGAAGTACTTTAACTCAAGGAATGACTATTTTTAACATTGTGTTCAATTCATTAAACGGTTGATCTCCTATTTAATTATGAAGTAATGTATTATGCATAAAAATTAACCAATTGGTGGATTAATACTTTAGTAGAAGATTCAAGGAGACATTTTTTTGTCAACTTAATATTTTACATATCAAGTTGCTTAGGTGTATATAATTAATTGCTTGATCTCTTATGTTGCTATATGATGAGTGACTTGGGTGGTTATATTTAATCATAATTTAATTCAACCAAATAATCCATGAATATTGGCAAAGTTCATTGAGCAGTATCATATGTGAACTTTCTTAACCTATAAGAAATTACTCACTTGGCAAAAGTATGTGATAGCAATCAAGCTATTGATATCCAAATTCGAGACTGGTTCAAATCTCCAAGGAAGAAACAAAATAAAAATTAAAAGAAAAGTTTTATGAAATTCATTTGTGTCGTTATTCATTAGAATTCATAGTTAAATATAAAACAACCTTAAATTCCATGGTCAATGACAACTGTAGCCAGCTAATAGAAACTTCTAGGGAATGACAAGTTTCCAAGAAAAAATTATATAATTATCAATAAGGTGGAAATGAGTTGGACTGGGTCAGACCCTACCTAAGCTTGGTCTGATATTTTTTATATTTTTATAGTTCAAGCATCGGTTTGTTACCTCCTACAAGCCTATTTTTAGGCTTGTGCCCGACCTTTATAAAAGTCTGTCAGGTTCGTCAGTTCATTTAAAGACATATTTCATATTAGAACGTGTAAAAAACAATAATTTTTTAAACAAAACCAAAGATTTTCATTAAAAAATAATAAGATAATGTTAAACCACAAGATATGGGCAAAATTTTCCTACAAACATTACATGTGACATACTACCAAAGTCTTTTAAGTTTCACCAAAAGGAAAGAGTCTATATTCTTACTACCCATTTATACTACATTAACTAAAATAATTTAAATCATCAAACTACTAAAATAATTTTGTAATTTAAATAAAATAATTATAATATTATATGCCATATTAATAATAATATTTTTATTATAACATATTATTGTTAAACGGGTCAGCCCTTCAGGATTAATAGGTTTTTCTTAAGGCTTGTGACTTGACCTATTTAACTAAATAAGCTTTTTAAAAAGCTTAAGCTTGACTTATTTGCTAAATGAGTTAGGTCAGGCCCAAGCCTTAAACGGGTTGAGCCATAGGCCCTCAATGGATGACCTGACCTACTTCCACCCCTAATTATCAATAATATTTTATTAAATGCCTGTTTACGCTTATATACTTACTTAAACTTATGGGCCTTGTATAAATAAGGTTAGGTGAGTAGACTTTCATATTAAATCAAATCTTTAAATAAACAAGATTTTTTCTAATGGTAAGAACATATTTAATAGTGGATCTTGAAGTAGAATTTTGACCTCAAGATCTGATCTTGGCAAGATCTATTGCTAGAGCTAGATCAAGATCTCCTGTGTGTAGGATGGGTTCTTCCATAAGAACCATGAAGGTTTAAATCATTCTAAAAAAATCATTTTTTACATTCTCCTTAACAATTTATGGAGGGAAGTAACAGAAAAAGAGGTGAAAGAAGAAAACAAATCCACACTCACAACAATAGATCCAAAAAACAACAACAAATCCAACGAAAACAATAAATTAAAAAAATGAAATATAATTAAAAACACGAACCCAAGGGGGAAGAGCATCCCCAAAATTTGTTTTTCATATTTATTTGTGAAATAAATATATTATGTTTTGCAATTTTTTAACAATTAAATAAATATATAATTTTAAGTTATCATTGTAGAAAAATAAAATGAGTTTATGTTTTAAAAAATAAAATAAAAGAGTTTTATTAGAATTTGTTTTGAGTTAAGTTTTGGTATTTGTCTTATGACTCATAAGTTTTCTCTAATTCTTGGTTTTAATAAATTTAGTCATCACCCATAAAGAATAGTTTCATTTTGTCCCTAAGCCAAAACCTAACCTCTTTCACATTCTTCTATATTATTGGAATCCTTGCTACTTAGAGTTTTCAGAAGAAGCCCCATTGAATTGTGAGTCGGAGTCAGAATAATGTCTATTCTCCACGCTTTCTTTTTTCCAAGATAAGGGGGAGTGAAAGAGTTTCTCTTCTTTACATAAACCTGAGTAGAATTTGTATTTCCCCCCTTTATGAATCCTTTTGATTTTAAATTCACATATATTTTATTGTCGTGATAACTCAATTTCCTACACTTTATAAAGTGAATGCATGAAAATTGTGTGGCAATGATTTTTTCATACTTGATATATTGGCCTTTCAATCTTATTGGGTTTTTTTTTTACTTTCTAAAATTTTCGACGCCACACTGTATATATGCACATATATTGACACTTTTATTTCACAAGCTTGTGTTTTTCTTTCACATTTGTGATTTATCATAAAATGCACAGATGTAGTTGTTATTAGATATTTGAATTGACTAAAGCTTTAACCACATTATGTATTTAGGCATACACTGGATTGAAATTGATCAAAATAGTTGAATTGGAATTGAGCGAAGATTCTTAGTAGATTGTGTGGTATATTCTTAGATAATATGTATGAATTCATGTATACTTTTTTTTTACATTTATATATACGTATATACATGGTTGTCAAACTCTAGAGTTAACTCATAGACTCTTACGAGTTTAAGAGTTTACTTCAACCCTGCGAGTTGACTCGGAAGCAAACTCATTTTTGGGCAAACTCGATGGACTCAGAGTGGACTCATGTAAACTTGCGAGTCTGGACCGAGTCACATGAATTTAGTTGGAATTTTTTTTTTGTAAAACGGTGTCATTTTTGTGCGAGTGTGCTGTGCCTGGTTTAGGGATTTGCTTCGTGCTTGCTCGTGCATTTTGTCTTTCTCCCTCAAAGCCTCAGGCCATAGGAGAGTTGGAGGAGTTGTTCAGTGCTCAAAGTCTTAGACGAGACGACACTAGAGTGCGATCTGCGACACGCGACACTAGACAACATGCGACACGGCGGTGCATGGTGCGGTGGTTACCTTGTTCAGTTGGAAGCTGCGAGTCCCACGAGGTCCACGATGAGCTAGAGAGAAGCAGAAGCCACGAGTTCGGGTGGGTAAGAATTTCTAAAATTTCATGGTGTTAGGCTGTTAGATTAGTGCTCTAAGTCTCATTTTCTGTTGTTGACTTGTTGTGAACTAAAGGACATGTTAATCTGAACAAACATATGGTTCCAAGTGAAGTTTTTAAGTAACAAATTGCCACTAGGAATTAGGAAAAGCCAGAGAGGGAAAAAATGAAGTGACCTTGTCGAATTTGATTCCCATGGCTTTAGAATTTGATTCCTGTGACCTTGTCAAATTTGTCGAATTTTATTCATTATGCAATTATAGGTATGACACATAAAGCACTCAAGCTGGTATCATTGTATCAGTAAGAGATTTCAGATTTATATACACATAAAGCATTCAAGCTGGTATCATTGTATCAGTAAGAGATTTCATATTTATATATGTCAAGCACTTGAGACTGGTAGTGGGACAAAGATAATTGCCTCTTATTCATGTTAGTAAGAGATTTCAGATTTATATATGTATTAGTAAGAGTTGTGTTATTCATGTTAGTACTCTTAGAGAACAATATATAGTAAATTAGTAATACACAGTACACACACATAACTGCCTCTTATAGTAAATTAGTAATACACAGAACAATATATGTATTAATGTATCAGCAAGAGTTGTGCTATTCCTATTAATTATGTAATTGCCTCTTATATTATGTTCCTGTTAATTCTCTAATCTCTATTACCACCACATAACTGCAAGTAGGATTTAGGTGCATTTACCACCACATAATTGCCTCTTATATTATGTTCTTGTTATCTCTAATTGCCTATTATATTTTGTTCCTGCTAATTCTCTAATTGCGGAATTGCCTATTATATTCTGCTGTTGTTAATTATGTTCCATTTCAGTACAATATATTCTGTTCCATTTATGTACATATATTATACGCTCTGCCTAAAGCTTGGATTTCATTTGTGATTTGTTTGTACATATATATTATAGGCTTTGTGTTCCATTTCAGTATGTTTGTACATATATTATCCTTATTTTTTTACGAAGTAGACTCTTACAAGTCTACGAGTCGACTCTACGAAGCTTTTACGAGTCTGCGTAAACTCTCGATATTGATAACCTTGCAATATATATGTGTTTTAAAAATATTTGAGATTATAATACACATAATACATATGCTTTGTATTCAAATGAGATTCTAATTGTAATATACATGTTAAAAGAGTGCATCAGATGTATGATTTAAATTATAACTCATGTTAATAATATCATATTATGCATGTTAGTTTGGAAAGGTATTTTCAATGACAACTTTAGTTACTATATAAATATTTACTTACAATATTTTGTTTTATATAATTGAGTCCATTAGATTTGCTTTCTACATTTTTTTTTATATATTTGAATTGTTTACTCTTATGCCTTGTTTCATGTTAGTTACATGTATATATAAATGTATGGTAAATTGAAAGCTTACTTTGAAATTTATGATCCAGTATGATGTGTGCTAGTCATATATATATATATATATATATATATATATATATATATATATATATATATATATATATGTATATATATATATATGATGTTTATAATATTGTAGTGTTGCTATAGTATGATTCTGAAAATTATTCAAGTGTTGGAGTTTGAGAATATTATGGTTAGATTTGATGTACATGTGTATGTTGTACCTTATGAACACTGTTATGAATGTTATGAAGACGTATAAATGAACATGAGGTGGATCAAATGATATCATTGTAATGTGTATGAGGCCTAAGTCTATCTGAGGCAGGGACCATCATGTTAAGTTAATGCAAAAATGTCATGATTGTCGTGTATGTCTCATGCCTCATATCATGTGTTTTTTGAGGGATGTGTTGAGCTAACCCTGGAGGGCATGAATGAGTTGAAATATTGCTTTGTCCTTGGGGGTTATTTGGTTTGGAATCTCCGTGTGGCTCATGCCAATCCCATGACTTGGAATATCCTTGCAAGACAAGATAATGTTGATGCACTACCAATAGTCTCATTTCAGTGAGAGTGTGTTGTCGGATTTCCCATGGCATGGAAATCTGGCAATTGCACGTCCTCCTGGACTTTTTCACAAGTGTTTTATTGGTACCACATGAATATAAAGTCTTAAGTGGAATATGTATTATAATGTATGTGTGCCAATGAGAATGGAAATGATTGTGTGAGTATGGTACAAATGTTTGTTAGCACGATGATACACTATTTTTAATTGTTTAAAATACTTACTCTATTATATGTGGTGAGATATATCTTACTCCCTTATCTTTTTGTGTTTTTTATGTTTGGTTGATTGCCATTTGCAAGTGAGACTCGGTACCATGCTGATAATGATTCTTGAGAGACTTAAACTTTAATTTAGAATCTATTTATTTTATGTTTTCTTATGAGATGTAATGCTATCTAATAGGCTGTGACATCAAGACTAGAAAATACAATTAAATTTATTTCCAACCACACACATCAAATATTCATTTAGTGCATGTAAAATTACAAAACTACCCCTAATACAAAAACTAGTCTCGATGCCCTAACATACAAAGGCTGAAAAATGCTATATTTCTAGGGTACCCTACCTACAATATGGAGCCCTAAATACAAGGACCAATTATAATGACATCCTAGTCTAATATGTACAAACATAAGTAGGCTCATACTTAGCCCATGGGCTTGAAATCTACCCTAAGGCTCATGAGAACCCTAGGGCCTTCTCTTGCATCTTTGGCTCAATCTTCTTGGAGTCTTCTATCCAATGCCCTTGGAGGGTAGGATTGCATCAGTTCTCATCCACAATCCACAACATTCTTGGCTGCATTGCCAAAACGAGGAAGTAGAGAACATAGTGGTATTTTCCTAACATGATAGCTTTGATATCGAGGCATGCATGCAACATGGTAATTAGTCCAGCAAGTGTTGTCGGTGATATATATATATATATATATATATATATATATTTGAATGAGAACTTTTTTTATTTGAACATGAACTTTGCCATTCCCGCCTACTCTTCAAAATCCACTAATTAATTGATTATTAATGGGATTTGCTGCATCTTCCTCTACGATTGATATGAAGTAGGTGTAGTTCTGAAGGGTACCCTTTTTTAAGCATTCAAGTTCACTTACCAATCATCATAGGCACTGTAAGCCTAGCCGGTCTTGTTTGCATATCAGCTCAAGCAGTTTTCGTTGTTGGGTGAATATATATAGCCTAGCCGATCTGGACTGAGCAACTTCCTCCAGTTTTTTCTTTGTCTTCTCAGCCATCAGCTTCTGTTCTAAATATTCATAACCCCAACGATACAACACATGGAGGGCGTTGTTTTTCTTCTGGATGGCCTGCGCCTTCTTCCGCACATCCTACAAAAATCAAACATTAATGAAACTCATTATTACAATGTATTATAATAACTGCATTTTGGTGGAAAACAATTAAAATGACAAAGTACATACCTCCCATGAGGGGTCTCTGCGGGTCTGACAAATCTGGGCCCATTTCTCCTTGGTAATGCCATATTTTTCATAGACAGTGTCATCCACACTGACCTTGTCGGCTGCAAGTGCCCATTTCCTCGTCAAATCATTTAAACTGTCTCCACCACTCACCGACAATCTGAAGTAGTTACTTCTTTGTCCTACCATCAGAAGCTTCAGGGATATCAAATTCAGCCTGACAAACAATAAATTAGGGTTTATTGTTAGTATATTATAAATTTTGGCTAATAAAGAAAATGAAAGATGAAAACTAAAATACTTGAATATCCTCCCATATCAAATCCTTCTGAGCAGTAGGGACTTCCTTCCAAGTCTCGTATGTCACGTCGACCTTATCACGAGCGACAATCCCCAAATATGTTCTTAATTTCTTCTTGTGGGGACTGTTGGCCTTCCCGGTTGCAGGATCGATGTGGACCACTAGTCTCTTTGTCTCAGGTGGTCTAGTGGCCAAGGATCGTAGTTGTGTGGCTTTGTGTGTCAGCTTCAAGGTAGACGGAGACGCTGATGCTACTGCAGGAGGAGGAAGAGGAGGCGAGGCAGGTGTAGTAGCCATGGGCCTGTAAATAAAAAAACTTGAGTTAGTTAACATTATAAAAAAACTGAATTATTTATGTAAATGAATGTACTGAAATGAAATACATAATTAGAAAATTACATTAGACAATCTTAATTAATTTTCCTTCATCATGATCATTACGATTAGCATGAACGTTGTCAGCTTATTCTTCTCCGACGATGTTAGGAGTCATTTGTGTAGACAAAGGACTAACATAAGTATCAATGTATGAATCATCATCTTCTACATTAACACCAATTGTTTACCCGTGTAGAACCACAGACCACCTTTCATCACAAGGGTCATGCACATAAAATACCTGTTTAGCTTGTTCTGCCATGATGAAAGGGTCATTGCGGTAACCTAGTTTCTTTAGGTCTAACAACGTAAATCCTACATCATCAATCCGTAAACCGGTGTTGCTGTCAACCCATTTACATTTGAAAACATAAACAGTAAATTTGACATAGTTAAGCTCCCAAATTTCATCAATGAACCCAAAGTAAGGGATGGAAGCTACACAAGGATTGTCATCATGTGCACTTGCAAAGTGTTGAGATTCAGCCCTTGGGTGACCCCGTTGTTTTGCATTGTACTTTTCTCGTCTTGTGCTTTTGTATAAAAGGAATACTTGTTTATGTCGTATCCTTGCCAAGTTATAACATTTCTTTTAGGCCCATCTACTAGCTTTCTTAATGTTTCAGAAGCATTTTCATCAGCAAAGATTGTATATTTAAACCAATCAAAGAAAGTCTTGTTATGCTTTTTCAAGACCCAGTTCTTTGACATTTTTGGATTACTTTGTTTGACTTTATCTAAATCCTTCATACATAGGAGCATGTGCTTGCTGAAAAGACTCTTGTCCAAGGTCACGAATCATATCCTCCAAGCGATCTCCCATTTCTACATCAAGCGGTTCGGATTGGGACCCACTCTGCATGTCTGTTAATTCTCCATGCCATATCCATGTGGTGTAATTCTTCTTAATTCCATCACACAATAGATACTCCCGTATGTCGTCCATTATTTTTCATCATCCGTTCAAACAATTGATGCAAGGACAATAATATTTTCCGTCCTCATCCGGTCGACTTCTTTCGGAGGCATATTGCAAGAACTGTTCGACGCCTTCCTCATATGCAGAGCTCATGCGACTTTCATTCATCCAACTTCGATCCATCTAAAAAATAACTCTTTCATACTCTGAAACTCATTCAATGCATGATATCTCACTTTTTCATTTAAGGTGTGGTCTTATCCCATTCAGGAAGACACATTTTTATGGTACATTCATGCATCAAGGTTAATCTTATTTTGTTTAATTTGATGAAATTTCGGCAGCATTTCGCATTGGTCTCCAAGTACACAACATGAAATCGTTGACATTAATTCGCCGATAATCAAGTATGCACTCAGAGAACAACTAGAAATGCATTGTACCATAATTTCATCAAATTAAACAAAATAATGTTAACCTTAACACATGAATGTACCATAAAAATGTGAGTCTGCCCAAACTGTCCAAACGGAAAATTCAAGATTCAATACAATGATTAATGCAAACTTTCCGCAAGAATCATTGTATTCAATCTCAAACGGGAATGTAAGGTTCACTCATTATGAACAAAAGTTGAATTTAATGCAAAGCACATTAATGACATACAAATTAAATATAGTCAGATATAACACAACACAACAGATCGGGAAGCACCTTAACCAAACAAGAAAGCAATGGCTGCGGAGTTAGGGCAACAGACGGTGGAGCTATCCACTCTCTTCACACATGCCGCTAATGATAAGTCGTCCAATTTGTTAGTGTCGCTAAAATATTGGCAGACTTATCGTTAGTAGCGCATGTGACGAGGGTGGATAGATCCACCGTCTGTTGCCCTAACACAGCAGCCATTTCTTTCTTGTATGGTTAGGGTAATCTACCCAACTATTGTGTTGTCTTATATCTCAAAAGAGAAACTAGCTAAGTAATTAAAACCAGCGGTTGATAATATATATATATATATATATACACACACACACACACACATACATACAAGTCCGTACGTACGTACCTGGAATTGCTATAATCAAAGACCTTCCCGAGCAACGCGAATTACCAATAGCAAATGATAACCTGGCAAAATGTGAAGTCAACAAAATTTAATGATTTATCTCAGAAATTGCCAAGTAGTTAGTTATTTACCAACTACATTACATCTAGCAGCTTCTATTTCTATTATTTGGTAAATTACTCTCCTTGCCAATTTTCCTACTATTTACTAAACTTAATATTTGTTAGTTTATTCCTTCTTAATCTACTTTTTGTTCATGGGCCAATTGACTTAGTAAGTAACCTAGTATTTGATTCATTGTCCCCTAACTAACTAACTAACAGACCTATCAAACAACATTTTAAGTTGCAGCCCCAGGGGCAATGCTGCTGTTTCATTGTCGGGGGCATCAATTCAGTGATTTGGGTGGTAGGGAGGTTGCAGCCCCAGGGACAATGCTACTGATAAAGGGTCCTATGAGCAGAGACCATCATCATTTGCCCCTAAAGCTTATGAGATGGAAGGCTCTTGCAGCTCCAAGATTAACAACACCAAAAATAACACAAACTTCATGTCCAATTCTTCCAACAAAGACATGTTCCTAGACAGCTACACCACTAGTTGGCAACTAAACCAGATTTTCTAACAATGCATTGAATGGAAGCTTGTCTGCCGCTCTCTCTAATTTTATTCAATGAATACAGACAACAAGTACACAAAAATTATGAGACCCCATGTAAATTTTAGGTAGATGGCAACAATTAAACTCATTGTAGCCATAGGCACCAACAATTGAAGTCGTTTGTTGTAACTGCAAGTTTCCCTCTTCACCAAAGCATACATATATATACAAGATGTGATGGAAGCTTGCTTATGAAGCTTCTATGGAGGTTGGATCTTTGAGCTTCAATGAGGTCCTTCAATGGTAATTTTCCACCATGGAGATGCATCGGAAGATAAAGGAGAAGAGGTGAGAGGAGGCGTCATCCACTAGGGAATAAGCCATGGAAGAAGGAATAGGTTTTAGCATACCTAGGTTTTAGCACCCTATATTACTAAACTTATTAAAACCTAGGTTTGTTAGGCTAAAACCTAGGTTTGTATTAAAACCAAAAATAAGAACAAACCTACCAAATGAGTCCTTATGTACATGAATCATGAAGATGTTGGGTGCATAAGTGATTTTACAAAAGAGGGTTGCAACACTCAACACATTCATCATATCACTTATTTTAGGGATTTGGTGCCTAATAATACCCATTTTGGGCACAACCAAAGCACAAGGATTTAAGCTCTTATGAACCAAACCCTCATCCAACAAATTCTTTACTTGAGGAATAACCTCAAGACCAAGAGTCGTGGCAATGCTAACAAGTGTCTTTTTACAAAAGAGAAAATGTGGAGGTTGTCTAAGAGGGAAAGTTTCTTTAATGTTTGTCTTTATTGTAAAAGGACTTTCCTTCTTAGCTAACCTCTTGGAGGAGACACTTACCTCCTTACACTCCTCCTTAACCATTAATGGTCATCCTTCGTCTTGGGGGTAGATTTCTTCACTAGATTCTTCCCCTTTTGCTTCTTCACTTTCACTTGAGGAAGGTGAAGTAGTAGCCTCATCTTGGCTACTATAAATGTCTTGGCCTCTTATAATCATGGGTTTCTTGGTGGGGAATTGAGAAGTAATGTGTCCTCTTCCAAGACATTTAAAGCACTTTATGGAGTTAGTCTTCTCTTGCATACTAGCCTTAAGGGGTTGTTTTTCTATTGTCTTCCCCTTATCATCTTTGGGCGTAGAAGGTGTCACCCCTAAGATTCCTTGCCCTTGGTCTTTCTTTGGATAAGAGTGAGAGCCATAAGATTTTAAAGTATACTTCCTTTTGAGTTGTTGCTCTACCCTTATTTCCCAATCTAAGTTACCACTACATTGTCCTTCCCATAGAAGTATGGGAGATTAATGTTAGCCTCTTAAGGCTTTCTTTCCTTTTCTCTCCTATGGGAGTGAGGTCTAAGATGTGACCTATGCCTTCCTTCATAATAGTCACAAAGTTCTTCACTTAGGCTCTTGCAAGAGTTATGACTACTATAGGAGACATGTTTTTCTTTTCTTAACTCTTTTAGTATTTTCCTTCTTTCTTCTTCCCTTATTTTCTCTTTTTCATCTTGACTTATTTCTTCCACTCTTTTTTTTCCTTTTTCTTTTCTCTCTTGTTTTTCTTTCCACAACTTAAGGGATCTCAACTCATATAATATCTTATACAAGGGTTCCTTAGGAGTAGAACCCTCACCATTAATACTAGATGAAGAATGAAGACTCATGTTAGTTTCTAAGTTGTGGTTCTTTCTTGTTGGGGGTTTGAAAACAAAAGGTAAAAGAAACTATGGTTGAAACTAGCCAAAATAAACACTTAAAGAGGTGTGAAAGATAAGGTAAAATCTAATTGGTAAAAGGTAAACTATCTAGGTGGTTTGACAATGGAAGGTAAAGGAAATAAGCTATGAAAGTAAGCAAGAAATGTAAACTAGGCGAATCCTAAGAGTGTTTGGATGACCACATTTAAGGTTCCCAACAAAACACTCACAATCCTAAGGGAAAATTGCCTAAAATTATTACACACAAAGGGAAGTAGGGTGACCTATTGAAGGCTCCCAACTTACTTCCAATGAAAGGTCTTTTTTGTTACAAAATTTGAAAGCAATGAAAGTAAGTAAATTGCCAATTACAAAATTGAAAAAAGGTCCTCAATTTTGGTGTTTTTTCTCTCTTTGGTGATTCACTCAATTTGGAGTGTTTCTTAGTCCAATAACTCTTTAGGTGGTTGGCCCCTTGCTTCTTGACCCAAATTCTTCAAGGGATGACACTAATCCTCCTTTCCAATTCCCCTATATGGCAACTCACAAACAAGGAAACAAAGAGACAAGAAATAATCAAAGACAAAAAAAAAATTAAATGAAAGCTAAACCAATGGAGTTTTAACAAGACAATTTTCAAGGATTATTCAACAATTAAAGCAATGAAATGGAAATAGAAGCAAGCTAGGACTCAAAGAGAAACTTAGAATGGCTCTAGAGTAGAGTAAAAAAACTGGAGAAAAAAAAGACTCAACAAACCTCTAGCTTTGGCACTTGTTTTCACACTAATTTTCAATTGAAATTTAGGAACTAAGATTGGTATAAAATAGGCACCAGCTATAGAATAAATTTTGAGCCAAAACAATAAGCACACTTCTCTTTCACTTTTTTTTTCCTGGATACTGATTTTTCTGCCAACTTGTCTGATTTTTAGTATTTTTTTCCTTTTATCCAAATCACTTGGTTCTTTTTTTATAACTTTTTTCCAGATGTCTAGAAAATTCTGTAAAACTTTCAGCTAAAAATTCGAAGTAACCAATTCTCAATAATTTTTACAAGTTTGTATGTCCAAGCTGCCAGTACCAGTGATTTCAAACTTCAATTTTTTTTTAGCGTGGAATATTGATTGCCTTGGGCTTACTTTCAACCTTCCTATGTATGTTGAACTCACTAGGCTTGTTTACCACAGTTTTAGGAGTTCAATATTCACTTAGAATAAAAATTTCAACTAGCAATTCATTCACCAAAACTCAAATTCACAATAGACACAATCATAAGGAAACCTAAAGGTTCAAGAAAAGGATCACAATCAAAGACTCTCTAAGAATTTTGCATGAACATGTTAAGGACTAATTAACATGCAAAGATTTGACTCAAATCAAATAATAGGCTAAAAGAATTTCATACACTCATGAGCAAATGAGTTAGACAAAGAAACAAGAAAAATAAAATTCAGCACAACATAAGAAATCTTATGTGACAAGTTTCATGACTAAACATGACTTCTATGACAAAACTACAATAGGTAAACAAGTCACTCTAGATTTTTGAGGTTTTGTTCTACTTAATGTTTTTGTAAGAATTTTATGGTTTAGTTTTCAGCCACAGAAAATAACAAGACAAAACTCAAAGGAACCTAAACTCAACAAAATTCATGGTTCAAGAACAAGAACAAGAAATTTGAACCATAGAAAATCAAATCTAGCTTCTATAGCAAGTTTAATCGGTGGAAACTCTAAAGAATCATGTTAAAAACATTTAGCCCAAGACATGTGAGGAGATACATGGAGAAAAATGAAGAAACAACAATGGAAGAGAAGGTAAAGCAAAAAATTAATGGAGGTTTAAGGAGCACCTACTTAAAGCTCTTGTGCTCTGATTACCACTTGATGGAAGCTTGCTTGTGATGCTTCTATGGAGGATATATCTTTGAGCTTCAATGAGGTCCTTCAATGGTAATTTTCCACCATGGAGATGCAGCGGAAGATAAAGGAGATGAGGTGAGAGGAGGCGCCATCCACTAGGGAATAAGTCATGGAAGAAGGAGCTTTGCCACCAAGAATGTGCCTTGGATAAGAAGCTTGGAAAGGATGCTTCAATGGAGGAAAAGAAAGAGAGATAGAAAGAGAGAGGGGGGAACACAAAATTGGAGGAGGAAAAGGGGGAGAGAAGTTGAACTTTGAGTTATGTCTCACAATACTCTCATTTATCAAAGTTACAAAAAGTGTTACACATGCTTCTATTTATAGCCTAGGTAGCTTCCTTGAGAAACTTCCTTGAGAAGCTTTCTTGAGAAACTTCCTTGAGAAGCTTCTTTGAGAAGCTTCCTTGAGAAACTAGAGCTTAACTACACACACTTCTCTAATAACTAAGCTCACCTCCTTAAGAAGCTTCCTTGAGAAGATTCCTAGAGAAGCTAGAGCTTAGCTACACACACCTCTCTAATAGCTAAGCTCACCTCCTTGAGATGAGAAGTTAGAGCTTATCTACACACCCCTATAATAGCTAAGCTCACCCCCATGCCAAAATACATGAAAATACAAAAAAAGTCCCTACTACAAAGACTACTCAAAATACCCTGAAATACAAGGCTAAAACCCTATATTACTATAATGGACAAAATACAAGCCCAAAAAGAAGGAAAAACCTATTCTAATATTTACAAAGAAGAGTAGACCTAACCTTGGCCCATGGGCTCAAAAAATCTACCCTTAGGTTCATGAGAACCCCAGGGCCTTCTTTAGCAGCTCTAGCCCAATCCTCTTGGAGTCTTCTATCCAAAACCCTTGGGGGGTAGGATTGCATCAAGATATCAACACTTCACCACAACATTTTGAAAAAAGTGTGCTCTAATATAATTTAAATCAGTTCCTGATTTGGGATCATGGACTAAACAAGAAAAAACAACAACTTGTTGCTATTGCAGGGAATGGTTGTGATGATTTCTATGATGGACTTGGAAATAAAAATTGAACAAAGAAGACAACAATGACTTGGAAATAAAAATTGAACATGTCATACCATAGGAACTTAAATGGAACAATGGCAAAGCTTATCTAAATAGTTCATAGTTGGGACAAATTAATATTAAGTGTGTTTTCAGTAGTGTATAAAATATGCTTAAATTGATAATTTCATTTAGTCAAAACTATATTGTTGCTAGTTTTTTGTCTTCAATTATAGTTCACAAAACTTACATGCAGTTTTAGTGTTATTTTTAAATTTAGAACTAGAGTTTTATTAATCTGTAATAATAATAAAGGGTTGAAGGGTTAACTGAGTTTGGAGATGGAAGAAATCAGTAGAGTACTAGGGAAGCTGTTAATGCATATTATGTTGTTGGCTTGATGGGTCTGCCTTATGGTCACACACATCTTCTTACCAGGCTCATGGAATCAATCAACTTTTAGCAGATATGGTGCTTGTTTATGATATGGGCAAACATGGAATAAGCTTTAGTGGGTGCTGGAGTTGTGTTTTTTTATACTAGCAAGGATGGGGTTGAGTTTGAATTTGTTTTACACTAGCCAACAATTTCTAGGCCACACCAGCTTGCTACAAAGCACTTAGGAGGCACACAAAAGGCTAAGAATGTTGTTTTCTGAACCTTTATCAATTGACAGCCATTTGCCATAGCCTTTGTTAATGACCCAGATAAGGCTACGGCTGGAAACACTGAGTTAAGGTGGAGAGAACTTTCAAAATAGAATGGTGAGCCTCTGAGGCAGAAGTTACATGGAATGTTACCTGTCAGAGCATTATCAGACTATTAAGCTCAAAAGGAATTTCTCCATGTAGTTTGTTTCCAACCAAATTCAGGTATGTCAAGTTAGAAAGATGACTCAAAGCTGTAGGGATTGATCCAGACAACATGTTATTGGCCAAATTCACAATTTTCAAAGATTTAAGAGATCCCATAGAGGAAGGTAAGTCTCGTTCAAGCATGTTATTTGATGCTGCAAAGTTTTGGAGCTCTTCACAACCTTCAATCTCTTCAGGTATGTGGCCATTAATGTTGTTCATTTGTACATCAAGAGATATTACATGCTTCAATTTACCAATTCCAAAGGGTATGCTTCCATTTAAGTGGCAGTAGCCTAGAGCCAACACTTTCAATTCACTTATATTGGCAACACTAGGTGGAATTTCACCTGTCAGCATGTTGTCTCCTATTCTAAGAACTTGCAACATCCTCAAGTAACCTATCTCTGAATGAATGTTCTCACTGAGATCATTTGAGTATAGTTGCAATATTCTTAGATTTTGAAGCTGACCCAGCTCTGAAGGGATGGAGACAGAAAGAGAATTTGAAGACAAATCAAGTGTTTGAAGAGAAGTGAAGTTACCCAACTCAGCTGAAATAGAACCTGATATTCCTGAAAGACCATTGCTACTCTCTACCTTAGACAGATTCATTGCAAATACCTAAAGTACTCAACCCTTAAGATACTGACTTTTAATAATATCACATGAGACAAGGAAATGGACTGTGACTGATTATGGGGTGAAGAACTGCACATTTTTATTACTGTTAACTTATTTATTGAAAAATAGGGGGAGATTTGAAAGTTGAAACAAAAGTTTGAGAGTCAACAAGGTTTGTATGAGTTGTAATCAACTTAATTTGTGACCTGCTGAATAGAAAATGAATGATCAAGGATTTTGCATTTCAAATCAAAGTAGCAAAAGGACATTGTATAACTAGTCACCACGACACTGGCAATAGAAACCAAAAAAACCTCCTTGGGTTAACCACGGGTTCCCGAAACAAACCCAGGTATTCAATAAAACAACACAGGTAGACAAAACGCACCTAGGACCAGACACTATGGCGTCATTAGCCCAACAATGACTATCTGCTTACTCGAAACTATACGTCATTGCCTCTCACAAATCACATTCAATCAAAACAGCATGAATGACTCGTTAGTTCCATTTGTCAAAGAAAAAAACTAATAGGAAGCAAAAGCAGAAAAATCCAGTGACTAAGTAAGAGTTTCAAGTGAACAAATAAAGACATCCAGTGACTAATTAAGAGAAAAATATAGTGACTAATTATACAATGAAGACATGAAGCTTACCTCGAACCCAACAGCGATAATGGCAGCGACATTGGCAGTGAAACGTACCTCAGGTCACCACGACACTGGTAGCAGAAACCAAAAAACCTCCTTGGGTTAACCACGGGCTCCCGAAACAAACCTAGGTATTCAATAGAACAACACTCGTAGATGAAATGTACCTAGGTAACTTGCTGATGGACAACCAAAAAGCGAGTTGTCACGGTCTTCAGCGTAATGGAGAACAACAAGCTTCGATGGAGAACAACCTTAGATGCAAAGGGTACAAGGAGAAGAAGAAAGCCTTAGATGCAGAGGGTACACGGAGAAGAATAAAGCGCGAGCAAAATAGGTCGCGTCTATAATTTAAATTGTAAGATCAACATCGATTTTCAATAAATAAAAAAATTGATGTTAACAAATTCATGTTAACGTTAACATCAGTTTTATTCAACAAACCGATGCTAACTGATCATACCTTAACATCGGTTTTCTGCAAACCCGATGTTAACGAACTTACGTTAACATCGGTTCTACAAAAACCGATGTTAACTAATTAATGTTAACATCGGTTTTTCCAGAACCGATGTTAAAGTCACTTCGTTAACATTGGTTTTATAGAAAACCAATGTTAACGTATACACATTATTTACAATTATGCCACCACGTTTATCTTAACATCGATTTTGTCAAAAATTGATGTTAATATGGCGATGTTAAATCTGTTTTTTGTAGTAGTGTAATAATTTAAAATAATATTGTCTTAACCTTGAACATTCATTAAAACATAATAATCATTTGGATATTGATAGATTAAATTTATTTATAGAACTAAAAATTGTAAAAGAAATTATACAAATAGAAAATGATACACAGATTGATATACTTAATTATATAAAAAGAATTGATTTTTTTCCAAATGCTTTTATAGCTTATAGAATAATGTCAACAATTCCGATAAGTGTTGCTTCACAATTTTTTTTAAAAACTAAAATTAATTAAATCTTATTTAAGATCAACAATATCTCAAAAAAAATTGAATGGATTAACTTTATATCGATTGAAAAAAAATATTAAAGGAAATTAATTATAATAAATTAATAAATAACTTTACATCCTTAAAAGTTTGAAAAATAAATTTTCAATAAAAATTTTTTTATTAATTTTTTTAAAAAAATTATTAAACTAGAAAAAAAACTCATTTTAAAATTCCTTTTAGAACTCTAAATACATTGACCCACCCGTTGGACTCGGACTCTAGACAAATAGAAAAGCATATTGTTATGTGTTAGTAAACTAATAACAACCTGATTAGGGATGGCTAAGCGGGTCAGCCCGCCCCGCGTAAGGCCCGCCCGCATAAGCCCACACTGGCAACGGACCGGGCCAATCCGCCCCACTTCTTACACGGACCAAATAAATTGGTCTACCCCCGCCCCGCGGATCAAACGGGCCGGTCCGCGGGCCTAATTTTAAAAGAATTTCAATTTTAATAAAAATACAATACAATGAAATTAAGTTCAATACAAATGTAAATAAAATCTCAATAATTAATCAATTACATCAATAAAATAAATAATGTCTTAACAAAAGAAAATCCAAGCAATAAATCTAAAATATGAAATTTAAGCATCTCCAACAACAAATGATTCCATATTTGAAGTAGTTTGAGTCTTCTCCATCTCTAATGTGAGCTATTTTTTATAATAAAAATATATTGAAATATCTTTAAAAATATTTATTTAACAATTATTTTTGACTTAAATGATAAGAATTGATATTTTTATTATTTATGGCTTGAAGATATGAAAAGGATAAATTAAAAGAGAAAAAGATCGAGAAAATATCAAAAGGAAGATTTTTAACATGTTATCACTTATCTTTTTTTATCTTAATCTTTTATTTCTATTATCTTTTATTTATCTTATCTTTATCATCTTTTAATTTAAATCTTTTATTTTTATCTTTAAATTTTTATCTTATCCAATATGAGTTTAAAGTGAAAAAGAGAAAATCAAACCTAATATAATTGAGTCAAAGTCACATAAATCAAACTTAATGCGGGCTGCGGGCCAAACCCTCATAGTCCGCGGGTTAAGTGGGACGGACCCAAAAATATGACATAACCATGGACCATTTAAAAAAATTGATCTGTAACCCGCACGGACCGCGGGCCTCGCAGGCTAGTCCATGAACCTTAGCCCATTTAGCCACCAGTAAACCTGATTCATTCGCCCATCACCCTCCTTTACAAATTTTTAAAAGCAATTGTGTATGATTGTAAAAGCATGTTTAGTAAAGGAGAAGATGTTCCAAAATATTCAAGATGCCTCAGGTGGATGGTACATACACAGTACTCATATATTACTTTCTATAATATTATTTTTACGTTTCAACATAATTTTCATAGAATCGCTCGTGTTTCTAAATATTTTTTTTCTTTTTTCTCACATTACTCATATATTACTTTCTATAATATTATTTTTATATTCTTATCACTCATTATTTATTGAATATCTCTTTTCTCCTTTTTTTTATTTGTCAATTTTCTTATGTTCTCTTCTCGCATAACTTGTGTTTTCTATTTATTTTCTTTTCCAAGGGTTAAGATATGTTTTTTTAATTCCAATTTTTACATTTATTTAACTAAAGATAACTAAATACACCAAATTAATTCTTTTACTCTTTCACATAAAACCTGTATATAATTATAGTTTACTTTCTAACCAATTAAAGGTTGAATATTTTAGTAACAAAAATGCAATCAAATCATTTTGTCATAGTAGAACATGAAAGTTGTGTCATATTGTCATGTGTAACAAAAAAGGTAAGGTTTATCTCGATTGATTTAATCGAGTCCGAGTATTAGAAATTTTCTAATATCATATTCAATTAGCAGTTATATATACATATTAATGATTATTAATTTGTAATTATTAAGAGATTAAATTTAATTAAAATATCAGTTATAGAAAGAAAAAAACAACATGTAAGGTATATTTTTTTTACCAAATGTTGAAAATCTAGCATTATATTTTCTTTATCGGTAATCTAGCATTATATGCTTGTGAATAAGGTGTTGCATATATTTGAAAATAAAAGAACTTATAAATGTGAGGTAATATAAAATTATCCATTTATTTATTTTTAATATATCAATTTTGAGTTACTAATTGTAGCGTTCTCATTTTTAGATTTCTAGAAATCACAAAATCTTTCACACAAGCATTTTTGCTTACGTGGCTCAGTTAACAATTTGCTATACCATCTTTAAGATATAGGTTATTAATGATGATAATATTTAGGAACATTAACAAAAACTTATATCAATTTTCGTAAATGCTCTTAATCTTAAACTTACTATTTATTCTGTGATTTTTTTTGTAATTTATTGATTCTTTTGTTTAACTTTTTATTAATTTTTTTACTATTATTATGCATTTATTTATAAAACCGCACCACGGTATAATGTCTAGTCAAATGAAATAGACACCCGATATGTGCTTACCTAACTAAGGGTAATTGTGGATTGGTTTTGTTCAAATTCAGGATCCAACCTAATTAAATTTGATTTGTTTTGTTCATTTCAATTTTCACGATTCTTTGAGATTCAGCTCATTCATAAACAGTTTGATTCGATTTGAGCCAACGAACTATCCATTTAAATTTGATTTTTTTTCTTTTTAAAATACTATTTTATATCATGATTCATCCAAATAATTAATACAATTAATATAATATTATCAAATATTTAAAAGTAGTAAAATTGATTCATTTAATATCATCAACATAATATTCTAAAATAGACTAATACAAATTAAAATAAAATATTATTCAACGAAATTTATTATAATTGTCTGAATCAAAACTATTTCTTACAAACTAATTTTTTACAATAAATTTTACTACAACCAAATTTGCTAACAAGCTATCATCCATTAATATTATAAACATGACAACAAAAATAAATATGATAAAAAAACAAATAACAATGTGCCTAAAAGTAATATCTTCAAGAATTTCAACAAAGTCCCGGTATTGAGTCCCAATTTATTTAAAGTCAAAACAAATAACTCTAAAAATTTCGATAGGTTCAATTTAATTTGATCGAATCTATAATTAAATTTAAATTCGTAAATAAATGATTTTGATCGATTCTATTTTTACTTCAATACAAAAATGATTCAATTCGTAGCCCCTGATTATGTAAAGTTATTGACTCCTATAGCTAACTCTCCATTCTTTCTATCTCCATAGCATGATGTCACTAACATGTAAATATGTATGCATCCAAACAAAGAGTAGTCACATAATACATATTCTCAAACCCTTTCTTCTCTCGAACTCTCAACCTTCAATACTTCATTTTCTCCCGCCACGACCTTCCCTGCGCCAAATCAAGCAAACCCATGCACACGTCGTCGTTTCAGGCCACCACCACGCCCGCGTCACCGCCCACTTTCTCTCTCCTCCCCCGTTCCGTTCCCTTTCCGATACTCTCTCTCCCTCTTCAACTCAATCCCGTTCCCCATCGTCTTCGCCTTCAACTCCCTCATCCGCTGCCACGCCAAAGCGAACTCTTCACCCTCTCTTTCTCTTTCTCTCTACTCCTCAATGCGTCGCCGTTTTCTAAACCCCAGCCAGCACACCTTCACTTCCTGGGTGTTCACATTCACGCGCACGTGGTTAAGTTCGGTTATGCATGCCACGTGTTTGTTCGGAACGCTCTGATTCAATTTTATTGTGATTGTTCCCGTGTTGGTTCTGCCAAAAGGGTGTTTGAAGAAGACACCCTTTGCAGCGACGTGGTGACATGGAACTCCATGTTGGCGGGTTACGTGAGAAACGGAGAAGTTCGTTTTGCGGAGAAGATGTTTGATGAAATGCCTGAGAGGGATGTTGTGTCGTGGAGCACCATGATAACGGGGTACGTTCTGAACGGTCTCTTGGAGGATGGGTTGGAGTGTTTTAGAGACATGAGGGAGACAAAGGTGAGGCCTAATGAGGCTATATTGACTTTGCTTTCGGTTTCGGCGCAGTTGGGTTTGCTTGGGTATGGGAGGTTTGTTCATTCCACCATTGAGGGGTTGAGGTTTCCAATGACTGTTCCTATGGGGACTGCTTTGGTTGACATGTATTTAAAGTGTGGTTGCGTTGAAAAAGCTAGGATCTTGTTTGATGGGATGGCAAAGAAGGATGTGTGGATATGGAATGTCATGATTTGTGGGCTGGCTTCACATGATCATGCCAAGGAGGCACTCGCGCTGTTTCAGAGGTTCGTTGGTGAAGGTTTTCAGCCCGTGAATGTGACGTTTGTGGGTGTGCTTAATGCTTGTAGTAGGGCTGGTTTGGTTGGTGATCCGAGGCATTACTTTAAGTTAATGGTGGATGGTTATGGCATTCAGCCAGAGATGGAGCATTATGGGTGCATGGTTGATCTCCTGGCTCGGGCTGGTTTACAGATCATGTGATGTGGGCGACGCTGCTTGATGCGTGTAAGCTTCATGGTTATGTGGAGATGGGGGAGAAGATTGGGAATAAGTTGATAGAGTTGGATCCAACCCATGATGGGCATTATGTGCAGTTGGCAGGAATATATGCAAAAGCGAGAAAATGGGAAGATGTAGTTAGGATTCGGGGATAAATGAGTGAGAAAATTGCCTGCCAAGTTGCTGGGTGGAGCTTGATTGAAGTGCAGGGTAGAGTTCATCGCTTTATTGCAGGGGACAGAGAGCATGAATGTTCTTTAGATATTTACAAAATGCTTGAAACAATAGGATTGACGATATCTGAAGCTGGTTGAAGAAAAGTTAGAAACTTGTAATTTAAGAGCACAGTGGAAAGTTAGGAATTACTTCTGGCGTTTTGGTAGCCGTTTTTGTGATTGCGTCAGATGATCAGAGTTGTGGAGAATTTGAGAGTATAGTAGGACTGTTACCAGTGATCAAGATTATGTGTCCAAACTCCAAAGTATTTGACAGAGATACAAATAGTTTAGAGATGGAAGCAAATTTCACCATTTAAAGAAAGTACTCATGTTTCTGCCTTAGGGTGTGTTTAGAAGTCTGTTAGATTGGCATTCAACGGAAGTTCTATACTTTCCAATACATAAACGGATAAACAATGTGAGTTTGGATTGAGTTGCCTTTGGGTTTAGTTGGACAAAGCTGATATCCAAAAACCCTCTTAATTATTGTAGAACGTGTATCAAGTCAATCCTTCACTTTACCAGACTCTTTTTCTGTGATAACATTGTTTTTCCAAGTTTGGTTTTCCATAAATAATTTTACAAAATTTCCTCGTTGCCGGAGTTTAAAAGAGAAAGAAAATACCAACAAATGAATCCATGGAAATAAGGGAGAAGAAAATGGAAAATGAATGAATGGCCATATTCTTAGAAACTCTCTTTCCTTCTTGGCTTCCTCTAATCTACTGCACATCACTCGCACGCTCACTCTCTCAGTTGTCTACATTAGCACCAATTAACAACCCCAGCACTATAACATAGCTTCCCTTCCCTCACCATTTTACTCAACACCATTATCAACTCTACTTTGTACACACTTAACACATACTCCACTCTCTGCACATACTCAATGCACCCCTTTTCTCTCTGCACAAACCTTCGGTTTCACTGCATACATTCACCTCATACCTTCACATTGCACACATACAATGCATTCATCCACTTCCCTTGTACACATTCACTTCATTGGACTTCTATAAATTTCTCAAGCAGGGGAGTGATAGGGAGAGGGTTATTCACCAAAACTTTTTCAGTCAAGACACTTGATATATCACTCAGCTAGTTGTATTTAACACTAATGCCGGTATGGTTTTCACTGTCATGTAATGTCTAAGGTATTGAACTAGCTAGCCTCTCAATTCTCTCTAGTTCAATACAATCTAGTTCAATACAAGGTGCTCCTAGATTGTGTACTTTCTTTTATATATTTACTTAGCATATGTTGATCAATTATGAAATAATCAATTGTATGGGATTGAATCTCACTTCCTGAACTACTTTTTGGAGTGGTGTTGTACATATTTATTAGTTATGTTGTTTGTTCAATCCTCGAAGCAACGAACTGTTTAAAAAGGTTTGGGAAGCCAAAGTTTAGTGTTGGTGAACGAAATATTAGGGCCATAGAGGGGATACGTTGACTCCTTAAGGAACTATTTACTCAATACACTGAACTGAAAGTATCATGTAGTCAATTTTATAATTAAATTTGCCACTTAAAAAGGATTTAAGGAATGAATTTGGTTAGATGCGATTGTTGTAGCAAAATAATCTATTTATATGTAATTCATCTACTCAATCTATATAAAATTCAATATCATCCATTCAATTGTTTTTTTTTTTTATCTGAATAGTACTTATATCATCTCATTATGAATCAAATGCTTAATAAAATGAATCACATTATCAATAGAGTATGAGCTAGGGAACAATAGAGTCACCTTTGTTAACTCAACAATTCTTTTAGTTTGCCTCTTAACAAATCTTATTCCATAGAATGAATGAGTAACTAAAATCTTTCTACACTCAACAACAATGTTTCTCAATTCATCTACTCAATCTATATAATATTCAATGTGACCCATTCAGTTGGTAAAAAATATATAAAAAAAATAGATTGAATTATATGAATCATATAATTAATGAATAGATAACAATTCATCCTTTTGATTTTTAAGTTGAAGACACTCTAATATGGCCAAGCAAAAAAGGTTTTGATGAAGGCTAATACAAAATTACTTTAGATGAGGTTGATGCATAAAATATGTACTCATCAAGGGCAGGTGTATCCTATGCAGTAGCAACAATGGACTCAAAAGTTCAGATATCACAACATAGACTTTTTCTTCTTCAGTTTTGCCATAGACTTTCCACTCCATATGCTCACAACATTCACCTCCTCATTCTTAGGATTAGCTTCACTTTGGGAAGGAAGTGCCAGGAGTTCTTTGAGACAAAAGAGTGAGAAGGTTTGACATGATGGATTTCAAGGATTTGAACCTCTCATCACTCTTATTTATGTGCTCCATCGCCATGTCTTGCAAGGTTGGTCTCCTCTCCTCCTACTTAGGCCTCTAATCATGATACTGAGGGCCTTTGTACATGTTCTAATTTGATTTTGCATGTAAGGGGGACTGTGCATATTCTAGTTCTAACTTTGACCTTGCCTCTTATCTCTCTGCTCTTTCCAAGAGAAGTTTGAGTGATATCTCCACCCTTGGTTGTAAGTATTAGAGTAGGGGTCATAACCAATACTCTTTCCACAGGCATAGTTCACTTCCTCCAAGGCTTGAGTGTATAGACAGTCTCCAACCACATGTCATCCCTACACTCCTCATAGACAAGAGGTGGGGGCATGAGTGTCATCATCTGCACCTAAGCCTTCATCATAATCTATATTTACTCGGCCAACATATCCATCTTTTGTTCAAAAGAAGAACTAGATGAATTAGCTTCCACCTGATGAACCCCAGAGAATCTCCTGAGAATTCTTTTGACACTGCAGGATTGTAAGCATTAGAGTCCATAGCCTCAATAATATCCACTATTGCATCAGTCAATTTGTGCATGAGGTTTTCCCCTACTGTAGCATCCAAACATAATCAATTGTGTTGTGATAATCCTCCATAAAAGAAGTGGACTAGCCTCTGTGGTGGGTAGCCATGATGTGGTCAACTTCTTTGCAGCCTGTTGAACCATTCTCAGGCTTCAAAAAGTGACTCCTGCTCAAATTGGGCAAAGTTTCCAATCTCTCGGATTAGCTGCTCAAACATTACTACAAGGAAGAATTTTTTCAAGAATGCTAGTGAGCACTGATCCCAAATAGTAATGCTCCTTCTCGATGAGTCACTAAGTCAATCTTAAGCCTTTCCCTTTAATGAGAATGGGAAGACAGTCAATTTGATGTAGTCAAGAGCATTGACAAGGCTCGTCACTGTGTTTGTGTTTATCAAGAACTTCCTTAGATGGACCACAAGGTCTTCTGATGGTAGGTCGTGAAACTGTATCTTCTCATGCCTTAGCTCACAGTTTTGATCTCCCAAATTAGGGAGTTGTATAGCTATAGTGATTCCCACACAAGGGGTAAAGTAATCCTGCAAGGTGTGTTCTTATTCTCCATTGGCGGCCACTTTTTTTCTCTTTGTTTCAACTTTCTTCATGCAATAGGAACTTTTGATCTTAGGGTCACTCTCAACAATTTAACCCCTCTAGGATTGAGTTAGCATAAACTATCTAACAAAGAAATAGGATTAAAACGCAACTGGCAGAAAAAAGGAAAAAAAATAAAAGTTGCAATAAAAATTCAGAATATAAACAAAGATAAAATAGAACGAAATAGAAAGAGAAAAAAAAACAGTGAGAAAAAAGAAACAAATATGAACGAAAATTATTTAATTGATGCAAATTAAAATTATCTGGGAACTCTGCAACCAGTCCCTGACAACGACACCAGAAACTTGATTAGTAAAATATGTACTCACTAAGGGAAAATGTACCTTACGTAGTAGCAGTAGTAGACTCAAAAGTTCGGATATTGTACCCTAGAGATTAATTGTGTTCCCAAATAATCTGAATCGCATGAACTAAATAATTTTGGGTTTTTATCTTGAGTTAGAGATTGTTTGTGTTTGCATTCAAAAAATAAAACTAAAGACAAACAATAGTTTTAGAGAAGAGAAATGTATGAATAAAGGTGACTCGAATTATGATTTCACATGTATTGTTTTCCCCTAATTCCTATTTTAATTAAGAACACTCAGTTACCAATTAATTTCCTAATACCTCTTATTTTAATTATCAGCCTATGGTCAAAGTCTGGGAATACTCTTCCCCTTAAATTAATCATGCATTGGTCATTTGGAATTTAATTTAGCATTAAAAATGAATAACAAAGAAATTTGTAAAAAGGGGATTTATGCCGTCAATTTGATCATGTAAGTTTTATGAATCCTATTATTCTATAGGTCAATTAATTATGTAAAAATAGCCACAAACACACAATTAACCTACGTGATTGAGGTCGAGGTGAACATGTTTTGACTGGTGTTAAGGTTAAATTATTTTAATTAAAATCAAGTTTAAAATATTTTAGTTAAGATTGACTTAAAGATACTCTGGTTAAAAATAAGTTATGAAGATAGTCAAAGTAACCTTGAGTTAAAGATATTCTAACCCAAACTAAGTTGAAACTATTCAACATGTCCCATTTTTCCTAATGGTTCTTCCGTCATGTGGGACTTTTACCACACCTCCCCTCACGCTCAATGCTACCTATACCATGTCAGAAAATAGGTTTTTCATGAGCTTAACTCATCCCTACAAAACCGGTTTGTAAGGTGAGGATTACTCCCCACTTATATAGTTTATCTCGACACTATCTTCATTCGATGTGGGACTTCAATATGTCCCATTTTTCCTAATGGCTCTTCTGCCATGTGGGACTTTTACCAAAGCATGAACAAAATAAAGCAATAAACAAAAGACAACAATGACAATCTATACGATCCTCATCGGCAGCCAAGGTACCCACTAGCAAGGTAAAACAAACTGACAGATTTCACAAAAAGAAAAAGAGAAACAAAAGAAAAGAAGGGGGAAAGGAGAAGCAAGGGAAAGGGAGGGAATGAGGGCATACATGAGAGATCCCTCTTCTTTATCTGACAGCAATGCCAAATGACAACCTCATTGGTCCATCTTCTCCCACAGGATCAATGCCACTCCTTAAAAAAGCACAGACTCCCCCTTCTTTTGTCCTCTTTGATCTAATGAGCCCTCAAAGAGGATTCATTAGGTCCCTTTTGGGCTTATTATTATTATTATTATTACTATTATTATTATTATTATTATTATTATTTAAAAAAATCACCCGGGAGAAATTAGGATTTGACACCGTAAAAAGTCAATAATATATTACATAATGTAACAGCTTAATTTGTCTGGTAAAAGATCATACTTACACTACACAAATTTACTAGAGTTGTTTCAGTGACCAGAAATTTGAATAATTTAAAGGCAATTTTAAGTTCAAACTCTATTGTTATTATTGTCATATAAAAAAAATACCTTCACTACTTATTCACCATAGGATAAAAAAGTAACGAAAACCTCACATAAAAAAGCAGAAGAACATGAAAGGGAAAGACGTTGATATCCTTATCATGTTCTTCTATCAATAATCTCTGGTCACATAAATCAAATAATTGAACATTCAATTTGTGAAAGTAAAATGTTTCATTTCTTCATGGATATATCCCTCATCTATTATAAGTCATGACTATTGTCGATATATTGATGGAATATATCAGTTGTCCACTGAGTCTTGTATTGATACTCCCTTATTCCTTGAATTTTAAAAAGGTCAAAAAAGAGAAAACACACACATACATATAGATGCCAGTTTGAGTTAGTTTGGAGTTTAATTGATCATGTCTTGATATGTACATTAGTCTAAATCAATAAAATAAAAAAATTGCTTTACTTGGTGGAATATAGCCAAACAGTTTCTACTTTCAAGGCATAACATCTTAGTCATTTAAAGGGAAACTGTGAAATATGGTTCAGATAATTTATTTCTCAAGGGGGCCATTGTTTATATACAAGAATGTGCACCTGCTATTCCTCCTAAAATTGTGCCTGTAATATGTCCATCTACCAATTACACATGTGTCTAATTATTATACAACTGTAAATAGCTATTAATGAAATCAACTCTGATTTGCACAGATTTGCACATTAAAAGATTGCCAAATATAACTAATTTCCAAATATAGCTTAATACCCCTCCCTCAAGTTGGAGCATGGAGATTTTGAATGCCCAACTTGCCAAGGAAAGTTTCAAACTATAGATTCCCCAATGATTTTGTGAATATATCCGCAAGTTGAGCGATAGTAGGAACATAGCTAGGGTGAATATTGTCTTTGAGAATCTCATCCCGAACAAAGTTGCAGTCTACCTTGATGTGTTTGGTGCGTTCATGAAACACTGGATTTTTGGCAATGTGTAAAGCGGCCTGACTATCACAGCGAATGGTCATGGGTTTGTCATGGACAACCCCTAGGTCGGAAAGGATCCCTTTCAACCATTTTAACTCGCATTTAGTGGTTGCCATAGACCTATACTCATCCTCAGCAGAAGATCGAGAAATTGTATGTTGTTTCTTTGTTTTCCAGGAAATAGGAGAGTCACTAAGCTGCACTAGTCATCCAGTGACTAATCGTCTGGTCAAAGGGCAACTGGCCCAGTCTGAGTCGCACCAACCATAAAGTTGTAAGTCACATTCACGAGCAAAAAATATTCCTTGTCCTGAATTACCCTTTAAGAATCGAACAACTCGGAGTGCAGCTTCCCAATGTTCTATTCGGGGTTGTTGCATGAATTGAGACAGAAGGTGGACACTGTATGACAACTCAGGCCGAGTGAAACATAAATAAATCAAACACCCAACTAAATGCCGATATTGATCAGGATCTAAAAGAAGTTGGCCAGCAGTGAGTGACAAGTGATGGTTCTGCTCTAATGGAGTAGCAGCGGGTTTAGCACCAAGGATACCAGCTTCAGATATAATATCAAGCGCATATTTATGCTAACAAAGAAAAATTCCGGTAGGATTTCTGGCAACCTCAATACCTAGAAAATACTTCAAAACACCAAGATATTTCATATGAAAACATGTACTGAGGTAGAGCTTAAAATGCTTGATGGCAGAAGGAGTATTGCCAGCAATGATCAAATCGTCAACATACACAAGAACCACAAGTTCAGTGTCTTTTCAATGCAAAGTGAACAGAGAGTAATCAAGATAAGATTGCTGAAATCCATAGAATTTGAGAGCAGTAGAGAGCTTGGCAAACCAACAACGTGGAGCTTGTTTTAACCCGTAAAGTGATTTTCGCAGCTTACAAACCATGTCTGATTGTGAAGCTGCCTGGAGGCATTTTCATGAACACTTCTTCATGCAAATATCCATCCAAAAAGGCATTATGAACATCCATTTGGTGAAGTTCCCAAGCTTTTGCTACTGCTACTGCTAAAATAGTACACACTGCGACCATTTTAGCAACCGGTGCGAATGTCTCAGTGTAATTGATCCCTTCTACTTGACAATTACCGAGTATAACTAATCAGGCTTTTAAATGTTCAATGGTCTCATCCGAGTGATACTTTACGTGGTACACCCATTTGCACCCGAGAGCTTTCTTTTCGGGCGGTAGTCCCTGCATGGTCCACGTACGATTTTGCTCAAGAGCTTGAATCTCAAATTGCATTGCTTCTTTCCAGCGAGCATCTTTCACTGCCTCATGGAAATTGAGTGGTTCTTTTTCTGTAGTAATAGCTGCAAGGAAATGTCTATGTGGCAAAGAAATTTTTTCATAGTTTACATAATGCGTGATAGGATAAGGTGCACATGAAAAATGAGATTGAGTTGATGAACGAGTGGAAGGACTCAACTTTTGAATCGTGTGTATGACGTAGTCTTGCAACCAAGTGGATGGATATTTGACACGACAACCACGCCTCAGTGGTTCATTCTCATCGTGAGCGTTTGGGATTTGTATATCTGGAGGTTCTGGAAACATAGTAGTATCTGTTACAACATCTTCCATAGTGTCAGTACCCCCCTTATCGTCAAGAATCTATTCTACGAGTGACTCATTTTGTCAATTTGATTCTCCAAATCAGCTTTGTCTGTGATGGAGATTGAGGAAGTTGATGCAATTTTGGTGTGATGAAATGGAAACTAGTTTTCAAAGAAAGTAACATCTCGTGACACAAAGAATTCATGGTTCTCAAGGTCGTAGACTTTCCATCCTTTTTGCCTAAAAGGGTACCCCATGAAGACACATCGACGATTATGACTTGCAAATTTGTCTCTGTGTGTATTTTGGTTACATGAAAAACACAAGGACCCAAAGATATGTAAGTGAGTATAAGAGGGCGTTTGGCCATGCAATACTTCATATGGAGTTTTTCCTTTTAAGACTAAGCTTGGAGTACGATTAATCAAGTATCCTACTCTTAACACACATTCGCCCCAAAATTCAATGGGTAGACTTCCTTGAAATCGCAAAGCTCGCGGCACATTGAGGATATGTCGATGCTTTTTTTAGACCCACCCATTTTGCTGAGGTGTTCCTATACAAGAAGTTTGGAAAACTATCCCATGCTCAAGAAAATATTTTTTTCATGCAAATGAATTATGTTCCATTATCACTTTTCACAGTTTTAACCTTTTTGTCATATTGCCTTTTCGCCATAGCAAAAAAATTTGTCAGTGCCCGTGATACTTCTTTCTTATCAACTAACAAAAAAACCCAAATTACACGTGAGCAATCATCAACAATGGTAAGAAAATATGAAGCACCACAAGAAGAAGGAGTTCTATAAGGTCCCCATAAATCACAGTGTATCAAATCAAATGTATTAGAAGCTTGATTATTACTTAATGGAAATGTTTCTCTAGTTTGCTTAGCTCTTTGGCATGTATCACAAACTTTATTTTGTGACTCACTAACTCTATTTCTACTACCATTAGAGATTAACTGAGTATTTTGCCAAGATGGATGTCCTAAACGCTTTTGCCATACTTCAAGTTGAGTTATCCCTTCAACTCTACAAGCCTTCACTTTTGGAATTTCCCGAAAAAAGTAGAGTTCATCCCTTCGTTCACTCACTCCAATCAACATCTTCGAAGTGTGGCCATGTATCGCACATAGATTAGTAGTAAACTGGAAATTACAATTGGATTCATATGAAAATAGTGATATAGAAATTAAGTTGCAATTCAATTGAGGCACATAAACCACATTTCCAAGTGTTAAACCACCAGCAAGCCTTATGGTTCCTTCTTTAGTAGATGTGAAAGTATGTCCATAAGAAGTCCAACAGGGCACTCAGACACTTTCCTCACATCACATAGGTGTTGCAAGGTTCCTGTCATGTGATTAGATACCCCACTATTAAGAATCCATGAATTGAGTTTAGTCTTACCAGTCATGCTTTCATTTGGAGTGACCTTCGAATTGTTAAGTAATGCTACCAGAGTTTCCCACTATTCCTTGCTCAATCCTATCAAGCTAGAATTCTCCACATCTCCACTAATGTTGGATCTCAAGTTCTGTATAGCATGAGCACGTACTGGACCCTTCTGTGCATGTCCACTATTCGATCCAGTACCTCCAGTGTGATTTTGACCTCTTCCTCGTCCACCTGCCTTGTCATCATTTCTGGGACAATCACCCCACCATTCTGGGTATCCAATCAACAAGAAACAACCTGCTTCATCATGACCAGATTTGTTGCAATTCGTGCAAATAGATTTGTTCTTGTTCTCACGCCCTTTCACCCTTGTGCCTGTTTGAGCAACCAAGGCCATGACTTTTGTTCTTTCTTCTTTGCTTCATGTGATAGTACATAATCTTTCTTACTGTACTAGAATATAGTACATCTTGTTTAAAGATGGCATAGGATCTGTGGCCAGCAAGTTGGAACGGATTGTTCCATAGAGCCCATCATCTAGGCCCATTAAAAATATGTGACATCGTTCTTCTTCTCTGTGTTTTTCAAGTTTTGCTAATAGACCATAAGTGCAACCTTTGCAAGTACAGATCGACAGTTGTTCATAGTTGGCCAAGTCATCCCATAGAGCCCTTAGCTTTTCGTAATAAGCCATCATGGACAAACCTCCTTGTTTGCATTAGGCCAAGTATGATTTCAGCTGCTGAATGCATGGACCATTCACAACTAAAAATCTCTCCTTTATGTCATCCCAAAGCTCTTTGGCGGTTTCCAAATAAAACGGTTATTCGCAGAGAAGGTTCTATTGTATTCAAGATCCACGACACCAACATGGCTTGGACAGTCCACCAATCCTCCATCATAGAGGATCCTTCTTCAGGTTTTGTTATGGTTCCGTCAATGAAACCCCATTTTTTTCTTGCTCTTAAGGAAGTCTTCATAGCTCGAGCCCATTCATCATAGTTTTCACCCCGTAGCTGGACTTGCGCGATCACACTTCTAAGGTTGTCGTTGGGATTAAGATCGTATGATGATGACCTTTTCTTCTGAGATTGGTCATCTCCTCCTATAGAAGACTTTGGTCGATTTTCTTTTTCTTCCATGGCTTTGATACCATGTGAAAAATGGTTCAGATGATTTATTTCTCAAGGGGGCCATTGTTTATATACAAGAAGGTGCACCTGCTATTCCTCCTAAAATTGTGCCTCTAATATGTCCATCTACCAATTACACCTATGCCTAATTATTATACAACTGTAAATAGATATTAACCAAATCAACTCTGATTTGCACAGATTTGCACATTAAAAGATTACCAAATATAACTAATTTCCAAATATAGCTTAATATGCGTGTTGTGCTTGTGTTGTTATTTTTTTGTTGTTAGTTTCGCTTTTGACCAGCTTCGGCGAGGCAAACGCGATGCGTGTTGCCTCGCCTGTGACTTCAGCGTAGTACGATGAGTCTCTCTCGCCCCATCGCCTCAACCTTCAACCGTGTCATGGCGACTCCATGTCACACAAGGGGCTTCTTCTCACACCTCTTATGCTATTTGGTTAGGGTTTTCACAACCCTACTTTGCATTCTTTGTCACACCATCGCGTCGTGCCTCGTCACTGATGTGTTGCGTCTCATTGTCGTCGGTCCTGCGGCGGCCTCATGCCACCAAGCCCTTGCCTCCCTTGTGCCAATGCTACACTCCCAGTGTTGTTTAGGGTGTTGCTGGACCTAGGGTTTTCCAACCCTTTCTCTTGCTTGTGACTTGGGTCGGGTTACTCTAACCCGGTTCCAACCTTAGCCCAATCATAATAATAATAATAATAATAAATAAATAAATAAGTTGGAATGGGCATGAATGGTTGGGCCCAACACATTTTTTTGGTAAGTGTAAAATAAAAATAAATACTACTAGTTATAGCCCCCTCCTTTACACATACACCGCCTTCCATTTTGGGCCAGCATGTTTTGATAAGTCTAAAATAAAATAAATACTACTAACTATACACCCCTTCCTTTACACATACACTTCCTTTTCATTTTTGGCCTAGCACACTTTTGATAAGTTTGTAATAAAATAAATACTGCTAGCTACACCAACTCGTTCATGTATGTACCCCTACCACCTAGGTAGATGATCAGGCTCCCATGTCAGTGTTCCATCAATGTTGACAAAGTCAAAGTCAATTCGTTGACTTTGACCCAAAAAAATCTTTTTAAAAAATAATGAATAAATAAATAATAACAATAAATAAGTATATTAGTATATAGTTCTTTATTTTATTTCTTTTTTGTCTTTATTATTTATTTTATTCTTCTATTTAATTATCTTTTTATTATCATTACTTAATTAGTTAGTTTAATTAATAATGTGTTGTAAATATTCCGCTACTTATTTATTTTATTTCCTCACATTTCAATTTGCATCCTTAATTACTAAGTGTACTCCTGGCTTTTATTCTATCATTTTCCATTCTCATTCAATTTAATTAATTACATAGCACTATGTCAATTATTTATTTATTTATTTATTTTGTAATTTTGCATTAGTATTCATTAGTACGTGCTTATGTTCTGTGCACTTCATGTTAGGTCTCCAATTTGTTTGACTTCACAAAATTTATCGCAAAACCAAAATCTTTTCTAGAAATGTAAAAATACTCAAATCAATGATTACTCAATTCTCTTTTTTTCTCAACGAAGATTACACATTATTCGAGATCACTTCAAGGTTCAATTCCTTAAGCGATTCTCTTCGTTGTTTTTTTAAAATTCAATGTTGTTTCAAGGTCCAACAATTTAATGACTCTTTTTCATCCAATTAAAACAAATCTTTCGAAAAAGGACAAAATCAACCCAACACACAAGTTGTTTTCTACCCTAAAGAACTAGATAAGTCTAATTTCCTCGTTGTACTAGGACATGCTTAAGAGCAATGACAAATCCCTTATCGATTAAAAAAAACTTGAAAAACATAAAACCCTCTCTTTTTTAAAAATAAAAATTTGCTTTCTTTTTTCTAAATAAAACAATATAACAAATATAACTCATGTTCTGAAGGATGATAAATAATTAAAAAATTATTTTATTTTTAGCACACTCGATTTTTTTCCTGCATAAATAACTCTTAAACTATTTTTCTCAAAACATACATATTTTTTTTTATTTTTCTGATTTTTTCCTTAAATAAATACTGATGTCTACTCCCAATTTTCTGTTGAAAAAATCTCTATCTTTTTGTCGTTGTCCCATCCTGACCTAAGTTACCACATACGGATAAAGTTTTACTTTTTCGTGACGTGAGCCATATACCCGTTGTCATGTTTCATGCTTTAGTGCTTTTGTCTTGGTGGAAAATTTAACCTCCATTACAATAGGAACCATGATTAGTTTCGCACATTTTTCGACTCAAGTGGAAAGCTTTCCCTTGAAGTGATTTCGTTATATATAGCATTAGGCCGGATAAGTTTGAAACAACTCCAGCACACGTCCCTATGCGTTCACACACGTATGGAAAATATTACCAAAAGAGTTTATTGCGTAGGGTATTCAAGTGTTAAAAACTCTATAAATATCTTCTATTCATACTAATAAAAAACACTGATAAAGAAACACATACGAAACCTATTATGAAAAGATGAGAGAAACTAGGGAGCCATTTAGTTTGAAATTAAAAAATATAATTTGTTCTTGTTTTTTCTTTTCATTTTCTTTAAACAGTTTTCATTATTTTTTATGCAAATTTTTTAAAATAGAAAATTAAGTGAAAAGGAAAAACACAAAAAAAAATATATTTTCTTAAATTAAACCGTCCCTAATTAATTTTGATTATAAAATCATACATAATTTGATAATCTAAATATGGTTAATTATATATGGTTAAGATATTAACTCTTCTGATACGATCTCTGTCAATATAGTCCACGCACACACATTTCACACATACGTATGAATTTGATCAATAAACATTTAAAAATCCTTAATTTGACTTGGATCTTACGCAAGCCAACTTAGGCCAAACCACTAATTTTTAACAGAGACTAGTAGCATATTCTCAGTTTACTATTGACAGAATAAATAAGTACATGGATATATATTAAGTGCTTGAAACATCTTTGTACACATATGAACTTGCCCTGGCCCCATATGGATATCATGTGTACATCTCACTTTGTGTGCCATGTTCTTAACGTAATTAAGAACTTAATCTATTTAATTACATAAATCTTTTGCAAAACCTTAATCTGATTTATATCTAACCAAGTCAGACCAAATGGACTATTCCTCCCTTGGCTGAAACAAGCACATAGAGAATTGGGACAGGGAACATTTGTAGCAGGAACGTGCTCATAACGTGAGTCTTGCATGCTCGTTGGAACTATATATTATTTTAGATAATATTGGACCTCAATCTAACTGGAATATATGTTAGGTTTAATTATGACTTTCGTCGTTAAATTTTTATTATTTTATAAATTTTATCATTAAATTTTTTTTTTAAAAAAATTATCATTTAACTATCATATAGTTCCGTGGATTTTGTCATTGAAATTTTTTTTCACAAATTTTACCATTAAACTTCTAATATTTTTAAAATTTTATCATCTATATTTTTTATTTTCATGTATTTATCATTATGTTGGTAATAAAAGATATAAAAAGTCACTTTTCTATAATATTGTACATCGGTTATAATCGATATAAATAAATAACTTTCTATCTCAATTGTGATCATATTAATATAGAAAATCAGTTTTTTATATTGATTATAATTACAATTGATGTTAAAAGTCAAAATTATTTAATTTGTTAAAAGTGAAAATTATCTAGTTTTTTATATTAATTATAATTATAATTGATGTTAAAAGTCAAAATTACATCAATTATAATCGATGTAAATAAATAACTTTCTATTTTTGATAAAGAATTTTTAAAATCACCTAGTTTGATATATAATTTTACAAAATCAACTAATTTTCTAAACATAAGTACGTCAACAATGGTAAAAAAACACAAAAAATTGAAAATTAGGTGATAAAATTTACTATTAAACCTAAAAGCTATCATAGTCATTTTTGTTTAGTTATCTTTCTCTTAAAAGAAAAATTCATTTGTTAGGAAATTTTTTTTTGAGGATAACTTTATTTTGTTGCAAGTCATCTAATTTTGTTGTTGCAATCACTAAACATATATGATTCGTCTCTTCTTTCAGTAAGATACTTCTGCTAATAATTTTGAACGCTAGTACTAATTATTGTATCTCCAGGTTTCAAATGACCATTAATTGTAAATCAGACGAGGAAATGCTTTATCATTCTTCTAGTCAGTGCTTATGGAAAACTACACGCAACAAATCAGTACTGTGAAAAAAGCAAAATTACAAATTAAAGTTCATTTGTCGTTTTTTGTTATGTTAAATTAAATTTACTAGGAAATTGTAGATTGGAGAGTACAATTAGGTTTGATATTTGAGTTTTTTTTTTTTTACTTATGTTGATAGCATGGACAGTATATGATAAATTCAATCCATACAACATACGATATTCAAGTTACTTCAAATAGATATGTGATTAACAATTAATGAAAGGGAGATGTTTTAGGCACCCAAGTTTTTATTGGGACACCTAACAACCAAGGTGAAAGGGATAAAATGTACTTTACCTTTTGTTTATAAAATAAAAAAGTGACTCGTTCGTACGAGTCACTTCGCATTTGCGCCGCTTTTGCTACTTTTTCTTCCTTTTTCTCATTATTCTTCTCCCTTCCTTTGCATTCATTGTTGCTTCTTTTTTGTGGTTCTTCTTCCTTTGTTCCTGCTCCTTTGTTGCTATTTCTTCTTCTTTGCTTCTTCTTCGTTCATGTTCTTCACTGCTCCCATTCACACTCCATTCATTGATGCTTGTGTTCTCCTTTGAGGTAAGTATTCTCTTTATCGTTGTTTGTGCATTGTTTTGTTTGAACAATGTCATTGTTTTGTTTGAATGATTGTTGGTTGTCGACGATATAACCTGGTGCTTTTTGTGAAAAAAATGCCATACGAATTGCTGATTTGTATGGTGCATACGAATTGGTTCATACATTGTCAATCCGTATGGTTTTTTTAATTGTAAATTTATTTTCTGGTCTATTTTTTATTTTTTTAATTCTAAAATTATTTTCTGATTTATTTTTTATTTGTTATGTTTTAGTAATTTTTTTGTATATTAGCAATAGTTTTATAAGGATTGATTGGTGATATTATTTTATAGTGATATAAAAACAATAAAAAAAATTAGTTTAGTAATTAGATTGGTAAAAAAAAATTAAAATAAATATAAATGAATTTGTTAGTTAGTTTAAAAAATTGATTGAAACCAAAATTTAAAATATTTTAAAACTGTTAGTTAGTTTTAAAAAATGATTGAAACCAAATTTTAAAATATATTAAAATTGTTAGTTAGTTTTAAAAATGATTGAAACAAAAATTTGAAATATTTTAAAATTGTTAGTTAATTTTAAAAAATGATTGAAACCAAATTTTAAAATATTTTAAAATTGTTAGTTAGTTTTAAAAAATGATTGAAACCAAAATTTAAAATTATTAGTTAGTTTTAAAAAATATTGTGCAGATAATGGTTATAACTAGAGCTCTCGATCGGGCTTTAGGTCGAGCAATAAGAAAAGCCCTAGGGACTAGAGATGATGATAACGATGCCCCTAACAGTGAAGGCCTACATCTGTCCACAAGCAGTGACAACATGTGCGTGTTGTTGAGGATCCTCCGACGGCCGCATTGCAATTAAACGAATTGTAGCAACAACCACCCATTGAAGAAGGTGTTATTGATGTTGAGGGTTTTCCAGGCGGATCCCATAACACATAAGTTTTTAGAGATTTTGAAAATCACATTGTTTTGAGAGTTTGGAATGGAGAGGTATGTAAATCTTAAAAAACATAAAGCACGTAGCTTATAACTTATTATTTTTTTGTTACATGATTGATATTATTGTTTGCAAGAACGTCCTGAGCTGAAGCTCAGAACAAGCAATAGGAAAAGCCCTAAGGAGGAGGGAGGCTAGTGACGATGATAATGATGCCCCCAGTAGTGAAGGCCTATCGCATCTGCCTGTAGGCAGTGACAACATGTGCATGTTGTTGAGGATCCTCCGACAGTCGTGAAGGAATTTAACGAAGAGCAACAACAACCACCTGTTGAAGAAGGTGTTATTGATGTTGAGGGTTTTCTAGGCGGACCCCATAACACATCAGTTTTGAGAGATTTTGAAAATCACATTGCTTTGAGAGTTTGGAATGAAGAGGTATGTAAATCTTAAAAAACATAAAACACGTAGCTTAGAACTTATTTTTTTTTTGTTACACGATCGATATTATTGTTTGCAATAACATCTGGAGCTGAAAGCTATCTTCCCATGGAATGATGATGGCTAAGTTCGTGAGGCCTACTCCAGAGATTGAATGTCTTGTAGCTACCAACGGACTAAGTCCTTTGATCGCATGTTCCTTAGATACGGGTGATTGAGGACTAATGTCTGCTTTTGTGGAACGCTGGCATAAGGAAACTAGTAGTTTCCATTTGCCTGTAGGAGGGGTGACTATCACCTTGGATGATGTGGCATTGTTGTTACATTTGCCTAACGTAGGGGCATTCTGTAGAAGCAAGCTTCATGATGATGAACCAAACAATTTTGATGATGCCAAAAGCCCAAGTAATTGATTCAAGATTGATTCAAGACTTCAAGATCAAGCATCAAGAATCCAATCCAAGAATCAAGATTCAAGAGAAGAAATCAAGAAGAAACAAGTCAAGACTTCATATAGGATAAGTATTAAAATATTTTTTCAAAAACCAAATAGCCCAATTTTGTTTTACAAAAGAATTTTCTCAAATTTTCTAAGTTACCAGAATGATTACTCTCTAATAATCGATTATCAGTTGGCAGTAATCGATTACCAGTGACCAGTTTGGCTTTCAAAATGTTTTCAAATGGTTTACAACGTTCCAAAATGATTTTCAAATAGTGTAATCGATTACACTATATTAGTAATTGATTACAAGTGAATCTGAACGTTGGAATTCAAATCCAATTGTGAAGAGTCACAACTTTTCATAAAATGCATTGTGTAATCGATTACACCTTTGTGATAATTGATTACCAGTGAACAATTTTGAAGAAAAAGTTAAGAGTTATAACTCTTAACATGGTTTTCTCAAAAGTCATTACTTTTCCAATGGTTTCTTTGACCAGACATGAAGAGTCTATAAAAGCATAACTTTGGCACACATTCAATATATATGATATTCTTCCAAACAATTATTTTTCACAATCTTTCTCTAACCATTGCTCATTGCTTTTTCTTTGCCAAAAAGCTTTCTAAACTTTGTTTCAAAACTTTGTTTTTCTGCAAGTGAAAATTCTGCAGAAAACAAAAGTGTGCTATCTTTTCATCCCTTCTCCCTCTTGCCAAAAGATTCAAAGCACTAACCGCTTGAGAATTCTTTTGATTCTCCCTTCCCCCTCTTGACAAAAGATTCAAATGACTAACCTCCTAAGAATTCTTTTGATTCTTCCCTTTCCCTTAAACAAAAGATTTCAAAGGACTAACTGCCTAAGAATTCTTTGTCTTAACATATTGGAGCGTACATCCTTTATAGTACAAGTAGAGCGTACATCTACTTGGGTTGTGATACTGAGAACAAGAGAGGGTACATCTCTTGTGGATCAATTCAAGTAGAGTGTACATCCACTTGGTTTTTCAAAGAGAACAAGGGAGGGTACATCCCTTGTGGATCTTTGCTTGTAAAGGATTTTACAAGGTTATTGGAAATCTCAAGAACCGGTGGTTGCTTGGGGACTGGATGTAGGCACGGGTTGTGGCCGAACCAGTATAAATCTTGTGTTTGTCTTCTTCTTTCCTACACTCTTTACTTTTCCGCTATGTTCTTTTATTTCCGCTTTACTTTTGTCTATGTTATTGTTTTTGTTCTTTACTTCCTCATAACTTAGTAGTAAAGCCTAATTGAATCTAGTAACATTAAGAAGGAAAATTTTTTAATTAGTCAAGACACATTCATAATTAATTCAACCCCCCTTCTTAATTATTCCGAGGCCACTTGATCCAACACATTCCATAGCTTCGAGCAACTTCATGTCGACGATGCTGTCGATATGTTGGTGGAATTACTCGAGGTCAGCGTTGCAGAGGCAAGAGCTGAGACGATTCAATGTCATGGATCTTATGTTCGACTATTATGGTTGCGAGATGTGTATCAGACGAAAATTGAGGCATGTCACTGGATCGTAGTAGCGCGAGCATATTTGTTGCATCTTCTTGGACGCACACTATTTGCTAATAAGAGTGCCACATACATGCACGTGGTATTCTTATATGCACTGCGTGACTTGACGCAGAGTGGAACTTATGCTTAGGGCATTGCTGCTCTTGTGCATATGTATGATAATTTAAATGAAGCGCCAAAGAGCACAGAGAGGAAACTTGTAGGATATATCACTCTGTTACAAGTTAGTTCACATGTTAATAAAACATTTTTTCATTGGCATTGGTTATTATATGTTGTCTCTTATTTTAATGAATATGTTTGCAAAATATCTTTAGCGTTGGATCTATGAGCATTTCCCGTTTGTTGGTTCCGCCCTAGCTGTCGAGGATTATGTCGAGCGGAGACCACGTGCATGCTGAGGGACCTCTGGTAAGGCACTACCCGTGTTGACGTATCATAGGCGTCTTGATAGACTGACCCCTGATGTTGTGTGTTGGATTCCATATGGTGACCACCGTTCATTTAGAGAATTTGAGGTCATCTCCTTATTTTTCGGCTATCTCAGATGGGGTCCCTTGACGGTCATTCATTGACTGCACAGGGTTATACGACAGTTTGGGTACATTCAGACCATTCTACCACATCCTGTTGTGCTTTTGGCTTTTGTTGAAAAAATAGATGCTAGATGGATGCAGTTTGGTGACTATATTGCACCTGTAGAGCAAATTTGTGTAGTGCTTGGCTAGTGTTCGTTAGATTACATGGAGTGGTTCTACATTATTTCACATCTGTTTATGACTCCCGCACAGCCAAGGGATCCTCCTAGAGTTCCGCTGATTCAACAATATGACATATTTGTTGAACCAGATGTGTCTCAGCAATCGGTGGCGGCAGCGGCACCTGATGAAGCAGAAGTTGATGTGCATAGTCCTCGACATGCAGTGGTAATATATATTTTTTGTATTTTTTGATTTTTGTTTTGTTTTTTATTTTATTACTAACAATTTTTATGTTTGTTTTTTTTTTCACTTACTAGGATGGTTATGTAGCAATTGCTGATAAATTGGAGAGGCTACTGAACATGAGGATCCTGACCGAAGGAACAAAAGTCTATACTGTTGTTGAAAAATGTCTGAGCATCGCAAGAAGCTACATTGGCCAACCAATTGTAGGTCACAGTTCGAGGCGTAGGCGACATATGGACGATCATTGAAGTTTTTTTTTTGCCTTATATATGTTAGTTTTAATTTTTTGGATAATTTATTTATTTGGTACATTTATTCATTGACACTGGCATTTGATTAATTTATAATTTTGGTGTGTTACTTATGAACACGTTTTTAATTATTTTATACAAATTTTTGTTATCCATATATCGTGAATTAGCCATTAATGTTGATTTGAGGAATAAATTAATTTGTCCTTAACAAATTGTGAATGTATGTTTTTTGCAACATTTAAGCATCATGAATCATTTTCAAACTTGACAACACACTGTGAATTGCATGCGTTTGTTTAAGAAAAATGAATACTACACCTACATACTGACATAGAAATGATTACTCAATTATTTTAGTTCTGATGCAACATTCAAGCATGAAACAACATTGTTGTACTTGACAACACATAGGGAGTGACAGACATTTATTTAAAAAAAAAAAATTAACACAAGCAGTCTAATTGAACATCTATAAATACCACAAAAATAGTCTCAACAATCGCACATTCTCACTCAATCTACCTTTAGAAACCAATTTGTAGTCTCGAAACTATGACATTTTTGGGAGAAACAAGTAGTCGGACCATTGTCAACTCGAGATTAGCTTTTATTTTTCCAAATGGATCGATTATTCACAACGAATATGGTGTTTATTTCCAAAAGTTTCACTTCGATACCCATTTGAGTACCTAATGATTATGGTTTTGAAACACTAAAAAGCAAAATGCACAATACCCTTCAACTAACCAACGATCAATATTTGGATGAAATTTACTACCGACAATCATTCGCAAATGCAGGTAACCAATTTGTCTTTCAATCTATGCAATTGAAAAATGATGATGATGTTAACACAATGTTAATGTGTAAAGATCAATACCCGTGTGTTGGTCCGATTGAGTTATTATGTACCATTGGTAGAACACCAGATGATATATTAAACTTACTTCAAGCCACTATGACTCCTACTCATGATGTCCTACTATATTACAACGGGAGGTGGAACATGCCACACTAAGACGACTTTGTGGGTTACTCGTTCACAGGAAAAAAAATCCAAAAAGATTTGACATTCATTCGGACTGTAGCATCGATGGACTCAAGGATGTGATCAAGCAAGTTGCACCTTAAGGGATTTCTCCTTAAGGTATTCATGAATCACAAACGGTAAGGCAATTGTTTTTCAACAACCAACTGATTCTGAGTATTCAGAAAAAGTTATCGAATTTGAAATAATTGAGTTGAAAACTGACGATGACATGTTGAAGGTCTTAGTACAATCTAACTACTGGAAACACATGTGGATGCCCAACAATCTTCTCATCTTTAGTCAGTCGACCCACATATGGATGCTCAACAAATGACTTTGTCATTTCATGATTGTGAGTCCCACAAATTTACTTCACCATCTATCATTCTCCTCCCAAAACTGGCTTCGCACACAACTTAAATAGACATCCACATTTTCTATTATCAGTGTATGTTCAAACCAAATCCTTCTTCTTAGGTCTATACTCACCACTCATTTCGCAAGCTATTAACATAAATGAGACCATTCCTCTAACACTAATATTTGTGTCTAACATCATTATCATGACAACAAATCCAATTTCATGAGCCACCAATCAATCCCAATGTAAAACTTCATCACGGGTAGCAAATAACTATAACACAATTCAAAGAAGGTCTCAGATCAATGAATATTTATGTAATATAATTATTGTACCAACAATAAATTAGACAAATACTTGGGAAGTATTTAAGACATCAGAATAATTAACGTGTTCTACTTTCACGCCAACATCTTCGTCATTTTCAACATTCATATCAACTTCTTCAGACATGATAATATCATACCTCTACTGTTCTTCATCCATCTTAATAAAACATTTAACAAATTCAATGATAAACAAAAAATGACTTAAAAAGTGATAGAATCACCTCATTTGTTATCGACACAAATATAGCTCTATAAAATTTTTAAAAAATGTGTTTTACATCATATAGCCACATAATACATTTTCACTACATATCTTCATTAATATATTCAACTATAACAAATAAAAAATAATATTATAATTAAACAAATGACTAATAAATATCATATGAATTGCTGTAATAAACATCTAAATATATTATTTAATTAAATATCAAATTTGTTTAACTATTAAGTACTATAATAAACATCTGAATACAACATTCAGTTAAATATCAAATTTGTTTGATTATCAAATTTTGTAAATATTTTAAATGTATAAAAAAAATTCTAAATAAATTACAATTTTTAAAAAATTTCAAAACCTGGCAATCCGCAATCTAATTACTAAATTAATTTTTTAGCAATCTAATGTTAGTTTTAGCAATTTTTAAAAGTTTATGTATATTATAATTTTTTTACCAATCTAATTACTAAATTATTTTTTTATTTTTTTTATAACACTATAAAATAATATCACCAAATCAATATTTATAAAATTGCTAAAACTATTACAACAAAAAATTACACTACAAAACACATTTAAAAATAAATCAGTAAAATATATTTAGAATTAAAAAACACCATAGGGATTAGCAATCTGTGTGAACCATACAGATTGACAATCTATATGTTTTGAAAAAGAAATTACGCACCTCTTCTTCTTCGGTGATGAAAAATCACCAAATTTCACTATATATTTATAAACGACGCATGTACACCATACAAGACAACAAATACTCAGGAAAGGAGACTAACGGAAGCAAGTTACATTAAGAGAGTACGGTTTTAAAAAAAAAAAAAAATAGGCGCTGCAGAAATAAAAAACATAACTTGTTATTTATAACCAAAAATATTTATAAGAACATTTTTGGTATTTTAAAAAACTGCTGGTACGCCAAGCAGGTGCCTTAATGAAGCGATTCTACATTTCAAAGTAGGTACATGCTGTGGATGGCTCAACATCGATCTTTTGTGACCCAATTCTGTGTCGCGTATCACGTCATAATGACGAAACAGACACAACCGTATCTTGGTGCATAAATTCTCTCGGCGTTCAAATTTTATGTGGATGTTTCAACATAGTGTGAAAGTGAAAAATGCTATAATTTCTTGAGAAATTTAAGAGTTTTAATATTGTTATTCAGAAATATTTTTTCCTTTTTTTCAGTATATCCAAACTCATTCAACTATTGATGTTAGTTGTACCAGAATCTTTAAGATTTTTCATAATATCATAGCAGCTAAACTAATAAAGATTGATCTAATCAGTAAAAGATAAATATAATTTAATTTATCTTTTAATAATGGATTATTTGTTTCAAAACTTTAGAATATTATTTAGATTAAAAATATTATGAATTTTATTTATTTAAATAAAGATAAGGATTTGATCTTATTTTTCTTACGAAAAAATCTTATATATTAGATTTAGGAGATTAGGAATTTGATTTTATATAAGATATAAGATTAAGATAATATTTAAATTTTGTTATATTTTTGCTCTCTATATAAAGCCCATAAATAAAATATTGATGCATCTCTTTCGCACAGTACATCTCCTCGATAAAAACCCATCACGAATAAAGAAGCTAGGGACTCACCTGAGATAAATTGGTGGGAGTGTTCAAAGTAATGCGCACTTCATCGACAGCCAGAAGTTTGAGTCATCGTGCGTGTTTCACAGCTTCACAGAATTAAGTTTCCCGTTTATGTCCTCAAGTCCAAGTGAGTAGTCTATGTTGTGTTCAGATTTAGCTTCAAAATCTTAACTACCCATAACTTCATTCATTATAACATAAAGAATCTGTTCCTCTTCCCCACACAGTATTTTTTTAATGTGTAGAAATCAAAGACAGTATTAAAGTACACGTGTAAGTTGAATAAATCTGAAGGTTAAGATTTTGAGTTGAAATTCACTTAGGTGGTTTGCTCTGGATAGTCCATTGATACCATATTTTCACACGAGTGTCATTCCATGATACATACCCCATTGTACAACTACACCAAGGTTATTCCACTCAGTGTGACATTATATTCTTGCCTTTAGTTTTCACACCTTAGGTCTCTATAGCTTTTACTCCACTTTTTCTCAACATATAAACCCTCACACATCCCACACCATCTTATTAATTTAGAAGGGTAGTTCAAGTTTTTTTTTCTTTCTAAAACTTCTTTACCATGCCTTCTACTACTCTTCAATGGCTAAGCCTAGTTGGCATCATTTGGCTCCAAGCCATAATTGGCACAAACACCAATTTCCCTGCTTACTCTTCTCAGCTGAAGCAACTTCTATCTATTTCCCAAGTTCAACTCAATAACCTTGCTTTTGCATCTGATGCAGGCAAGCTTTTTGGCTGGTTTTCTGGCCTTGCTTCTATATACCTCCCCCTTTGGTTGGTCCTTTTTATTGGTTCAACTCTTGGATTAGTAGGTTATGGTGTGCAATATCTCTTCATAACCAACCAAATTTGTTCTTTGTCCTATTGGCATGTGTTCTTGCTAACTTTTCTTGCCGGCAATAGCATTTGTTGGATCAACACAGTGTGCTATGTTGTCACCATAAGGAACTTCTTTTCTGATCGCCTAGTTGCTGTGGGAATAACAACTAGCTACCAAGGACTAAGTGCAAAGATTTATGCCAACATTGTTGATGCTGTTTCTCCTCACAAGAAGGCTAGAACGTTTCTCTTCCTCAACTCTCTCTTACCTGTGATAGTTGGTTTAATAGCAGCTCCTCTAGTCAGAGAAATTGATGAAGTAACAAGTCCTAATAGGTACACACGTGTTGGTTTTGCTGTGATGTTTGTTATTACAATTTCAACTGGAACATATGCTGTGTTGAGCAGCTTGCAATTTGTCACAAGCAAAGCATCCTCACTAGGTATCTTGATTGGTATTCTACTGTCCTTTCTATTGCCTCTGCTTGTCCCTCTCTCAATGAAGATCAAGAAGTTTCAGGAAAATAGAGAAAAATTGAGAATCTACCACTATACTATGGAGGAGAATGCTACTAGTGAAGAGAGGGTGGAGAGCGAGGTGAAAGAGGGTGAAGTAGTTCAAGAAGAGTTTGGTATTATAGAAGAAGTTGGAGTGAAGTTAATGCTGAGAAGAATAAATTTCTGGTTATATTTCTCTGTCTATTTTTTTGGTGCAACAGTTGGTTTAGTATATCTTAATAACTTGGGACAAATAGCTGAATCCAGAGGTTGCTCTAATACTTCATCTTTGGTGTCTTTGGCATCGTCATTTGGGTTCTTTGGCCGTCTCATGCCATCTCTTATGCACTACTTCTACAGGTAAATGTGCCCTTCCTAACTTCATATCTAACACCAACCTGAACAAGTGCATTTACACCTCTAATTTAATGCATATAATGACTATAGGATTGTTAGTTGATCTACAATGATAAATATGAAGATGAACAATAAAATTAAAAGCACCTCTCATGGTTAGTTTTTTTTTTTTTTTTTTTACAATAGTAACAATGAAATTAAAATATACAATCTCACAAATTACTCAGATCTCTCACTACTAGGCCGACTATAGTAAATTAAAGGAGTGCATGTCACTACTCTTATTGACATAATGTCTAATAATAACTTTTTAATGTTTTCAGGGGAAAATGTAGAATTTCAAGACCTGCTTCTCTGATGGCAGCGATGATTCCAACAACAGGTGCATTTCTGTTACTCCTCAACAAATCTGACATTGCTCTTTACATCAGCACTGCAGTGATTGGAGTGTGTACTGGAGCAATCACTTCTATTGCTGTTTCCACAACCACTGAGTTATTTGGTACTAAGAATTTCTCAGTGAACCATAATGTGGTGGTAGCCAACATTCCAATTGGCTCCTTTATATTTGGCTACTCTGCTGCACTTATTTACCATAAGGAAGGGAATGAACATGGGAAATGCATGGGCATGGAATGCTACAGAAACACTTTCATCATGTGGGGTTTCTTTTGTTTCCTTGGAACTCTTTTGGCCTTGATTCTACATGCTAGGACTCGCAAGTTTTTCTCACTAAAACAATAGCGTACACATTTTACTTTAATTTAGCAGGAGTATTATTTCTTTTTTACTGTACACTGGGGAGATTGTGGCTTGTAAAACCTCCTCTAACTAGATAAATATAAATATACATCCATTTTGTTTTTTTATCGCATTTGTTTTTCTTTCTTTCTTTATCACCACATTTATTAATTTTTCTCTTTTTCTTTTCTATTTGTTTCCCTCCACCCGCCACCTTTAGACGTACATTTTTAAAAAATCCGTAAATACTAGTTTGTTAGTTGTATTAAAGAAGGGTTAATTAAGTTTTGAATCCTCAAATTATGAGGATTTTAAATTTTTGGTTCATAATTTTTTTTCTTCAAAATTTGATTCCTAAAAAATTTTTCATTATTATAAATAGTATTTACCGTTAATAATCTTTGTTAAGCGTTGAATTATTTATTTAAGTGATCACGAATATTACGATAGATTATAGATGAGAATGATGAATTATTGTTAATTATTTAATTTAATATAATAAAATTTACTTATGTAATATACATGTAACATTTATTTTATTCTGTTTCATGATATTTTTTCAATTAACAAATAATATTAATATCAAAGACTATTTTTAATAATAAAAAATTATTTAGGAATCAAATTTTAAAAAAATAATAATTTAGGAACCAAAAATTTAAAACCTCATAATTGAGGAATAAAAACTAATTAAGCCTTTATTAAAAGATTTTGATGAAAAGGATTAAACCTACGATATTTACCTTCCTACTTCTTCTTCCTTAAATTCCCTTTCCAATCACTAAATCGATTCATTCTACACTTTTTTGAATTTGAATATTAAACTAAAAAATGATTATATTTTAAAAGATAAGATAATCAAACGGAACAAAATGAAATAAGATAAAAGAACAAATAAAATAGGTTATTCGGTCATCATTTAATTTCGGAAGAGACGAACGTAAACAATTCATTTTTGAAAGGAAAAAAAGAAAGAAAAAAAGGTAATATGTACGATAAATAATATGATAAAATAATAATAGGAAAAATAGATAAAGATGAAATGGTAAGAAAAGGACAAATAATAATAATAATAATAATAATAATAATAATAATAATAATAACTGTTTAATTTTCAGTAAAAAAAAACAGTTTAAATTTAATGCATGCAAGAGATTTTTTTTTTCATTAGAAAGATTTCGAAATATTTTTGTAAGTTTTTGTCTCCATTGCGTGACCAAGATTCATTCGAGACTTACAAACTTAACTAACATTACCAATTGAACCGTACTCATTACTTTAGAGTGATCTTTAAGAGTGATACATATTGTACGACTGCTATTGATTCTCTTTTGACATAGTCAATCAATTTATTACTACTCTTGCATAAATTATGGGTTAGAAAGTGCAGTCATAGATCAATTGTAGGGCCAAATTAAAGACCACAAGTCCACAATGTCCAACCGCTTGCTGCCCTTTAAATAAATGAGCCAGCTGTTTTCAGTCTATTAATCGGTCACTCTTTCGTTCAAAAAATATGAATATTAAACTCACAGTTAATTAAAATAAAAGTTATAAAACTCTAATTTTGATTAAAAATAATACTAAGGTATATTTTTTTATTAAATTAAATTAAAACATAATTATTTTCTAAACACTTCAAAAAGTAATAACAATTCCACTTGAAGATATATATAAAACTTCTTTATTCATAGGTTGTGAGAGAGGAAAATATCAAATCATCTAGAATATCAATGTTTATAATCAATATACCTGTAAATAATAAATATAATATCTAACAATACTTGAAGATATATATATGTTTGTGTGTGGAAAACAAGATAGGATTCAAACCTTGTTAATTAGATGCTTTTGTTTTATATGAAAAAGACACGTGGATATGCAGAGTTAGTAAGTCATGTTTTCTAAAAGAAATATTTATTCCCTCTTTAAATTTTTTATTATATAAATACCCTTCACATTCTTATTATTAGGGGTGGAAATGAGCTAAATCAAACCAATCTTTATTAGGCTTGAACTCGACTTGAGTTGAATACTTAAGATTTGAGCTTGGCTCATTACCTGTAATAGGCTTTTTTTAAAGGCTCGGCTCGGCTTACATAAAAGTTTGGCTTGACCCACGAGCCTATTTAAAAGCTTGCTTAAAGACGTTTTTGATTAATTAATTATTTTAAAACCTAGTGAAATACTAACTAAAAAAAGAAACTTATAAAATTTCGTATAAGTAATGTACAAATCCAAAAATAATTGATAAACAAAATCATATTGAATTCAAGTTGTTAAAGCACAAAGTATATCAAAAGAAAATAAAAAGAGCACAATATTAAAAAATGTATGCATTAGGTCCTCAGCCCCAAAGCTTACAAATTTATTTTAAGTCTAAGCCCATAAACGAAATAAAATAAAATATGGACAAGATAAGATAAGATTAGATGAAATAAAATTTGGACGAAATAAAATCTAGATGGAATAAAATCTGGATAAGATAAGATTTGATAAAATAAAGTTATTATTATTATTGTTAGTTAAACAGACCGGTTTGTCAAGCTTAACAAGTTTTTTTTATAGTTTGGGCTTGACATTTTTATTTAAAAAGACTTTTTAAAAAGCTTGAACTTGGTCTTTATAGTAAACAAGTCGAGCCGAGCCTAGCCTTACATAGGTCAAGTCAAAGGTCCTTGACAAGCTGCTCGACTCATTTCCACCCCTACTTAGTATACTAAAGTCTATACACATCAACCTCATCAACTTGAAGTAAATTTAGTGGCCTTTGAGCCATATATATTACTTCCGTCTATATATTAATTATAAGATCCTTTTACAAAAAATATTTGTTTTTATTAAATTCTTTTTAATTTCTAGATGCGTTAATTTTTTTTTTACATATTCTTAGTTAATTATTTTTTTTCAAATGTTAATAAAAAATAATTAAATAAAAAGATAATAAAAGAGTAATTTTAGAATGATAATATAAATAATTGATAAATTTGATGTGATAAACTAAATTAATTACGTTTCTTATGAGATGTGAATTAATACCTAATAATTAAGGATGAATGGATTAAGGCTATGTTTGGCAAAATTAACTGAAAAGTTAGTTAAAAGTTGAAAAATTAACTCGTAAGTGAAAGTTCAAAGTTTGTATTGAAAGCTGAAAAATTAATTTATTAAATTGTAAGAACGGTAAAATTAGTTGTTGAATTAGCTGAAAAGTATAAAATGACATAAAATTAATAAAATCATGATTTATTTAAAAAAGATAATAATCAAATTTGATAAATATATTAAGAATGAAAATGAAAGAAATATAAAAAGATAGGAACCAATGTTTTAAAAAAAACGTTATTATTTCTTTACCAAGTTGCAGGCACCTACTTATCAACTAGCAATGAAAGAAGATCCTAGGCCTACAAGCTCCAATGGAGCTTACATCACTTAGTGAAGAACTCAACATGTTTGACGGCCTTGTAAAATCCCTTTTTGTGTTGCTCCATGGCCTCCTTCTTGTAAAACCCGACATGCCTGGAGGTTAGACACAATAAGCTATGATTCCCTTAGCCGGGCCTGAAGGTCAGCAATCACCTTAGCGAATTCGGCCATTATCGTTGTAAGATCTTCTTTCTCTTCAGCAGTACACTCCACCTTATTTGCCAATTCATTCCTCTCTTTCAACATGTCTCTACAACGTCTAAACACCTCGTCTTGGGTAACAGAGACATGCTCTTCATCTAAAGGAGTAGTAGAAGGCCTTACCCTCCTATGAGGATGAGAGGTACCCCCGCTAACATAGCCCAGGTCCACCAACCTCTCGGAGGAAGAGGACTTGCCGTTAAAAGCTTCGTGGTGTGTCTCCTCCTAGGAAAGGTCACTAATCAGAACAACTTCAAAATCCACATAGGGTTGCTGAATAGAACCCCTGAAATCACTTCTGCCCATACCCATAATAGAATAAAAAACAAAAAGACATGATGGAAGAAGGATGTACCTTGAAGTGAGGAAGACGATCGAAGGAGAGAAGGAAATCGCACGAGCCACATACAAGATGCAAAGAGATTACAGAAGATGAACCAAAACTCAAGAATGGCGGTGACCGAAACCTAACGTACGCCCCATTTAAGTGAGGATGTGACCCTCCAATAACTAGTGGGAGTTGGAATGACACCCTAAGAATCTGTGACATGATGCGATCCAACCAACCCACGTAATGCGTCTCTAAGACATATCGACTCACAGGGTAACACATGTGCAAAAGCAATGCGCGTGTACAACACACACCCACTATGAAGAAAAACGAAATGCCCCCTTTAATGCTCACTTTAATGGTTAGAAAGGACAAAATTTTCAAAAACAAAGACCTCTTATATGACACACCTGACTTTGTGTGCAGAACAACAAGCATGAGCACCCTAGACAAAGCAACTTGGACAACACTTGTTCATGCTGGGGGGCTTGACAAACTTGTAACCCTCAAACTTGTCGGGGCTGCCACCATCGACATTGAGCAACTTCTTTCGCCAACAAGTTGGACTCAGAGCATGGGGGCTTATGTACTGTCCTGGGTCCACAAAATTGACGTGGTGCTAGAATGTGCACGTCAACCCTGACACCAGAGCGCAAATGCAACTTCCTCAACAACCGACCTATTAAGCCAACAGGTTATTAACATATATATATATATATATATATATATATATATATATATATATATATATATATATATTTGAATCCTAATGATAATGCTATTATTTCTTTATCAAGTTGCAGGTACCTACTTATCTACTAACAATGAATTATCTATAAGTGATGGATTATCTATAATCCATTGGATAATTTATAAGTGATGAATTATGTACAAGATATGAATTATCTATTAGCTATTTATCTAGAAGCTATACATTATCTACTAGCTATTATCTACAAGCTACGATTTATCTACTAGCTATTCTCTACAAGCTAGGAATTATCTAAAAGAGTTATTACACCACTGTAACAACTCCTATAATCAAGGACCCGAAGCTCTTATCTCACACGTATTTATTTAAGCATCGAAGTTTTTAAGCCCCCGTCATGTTCTCCTAACATAGAGTACCTATCGTCTCACGTATGAAATCGTGGAGTCCGCTAAATCTCCTCTAACGTTAGTCGAGTGCTTCCATTATATATCAATTTAATGTTGAGTTTATAACATAAATTAACTAGTCTTTCATAGAATAAGTGGCCACAGTTTAAACTTTAATAGAAAAAAGATGCTTAATTTAACAAAATGTTTATTAAAGTTAGACTTACTAGACAAAAAATATTTTTGAAAATTTCTATTACTTGCTTGTTTATTATTTAACTAGTGTTTTAGTTTGATATATATATATATATATATATATATATATATATATATAACTAATTTTTAAAGAATAAATATTTTTAAACATATAAATTACATTTTAAATTTATAACAAACTATTTATTTTATAATACAAGATTATTTTTAATAATTGATAATTTATTTATAAAATATTGAAATTCAATTACTCCGAGATAAGGAGTTAACAAAATTTATAAAAACATTATCGTTAAAGATTTAAAGAAAAACACTTTTATTAAATGATAACCCATCAAAATATTTTTATCCGAGATTATCAACTCATTATAATATTTATTTGTCCAGCCAGGATTTAACACTTACATATAATAATCCAACATTATCGTTAAGGCATTTTGTGCAACACAAACCCACTTATTTATTAATATTTTCTTTTTTCCTTCACTGGTATACTCTTTTTTCTCTGCTCAATATCTCTGGTGCCCGCTGGATGGTTGAAATAGGAGGAAATAAGATAAGATAATTATCTTATCACATTATAATTTATTATTTGTTGCGCTAATAGGATTTAATAGTATTATCCGGATGTGTATTTATCTTATCATATTAGATATTACTCTAGTAAATTTCTTTCTTAATTACGCTGACAGAGAGCTAGGTTATGAGTGACTGAATGGGATAAAAACTATCGCATTCTCTCTCTTTATATATATCATATATAATTATAATAATAGTCAGTCAAAAAATAATAATTATCATAATATTCAACGAATTCAATAAATATAAATGATAATACATAATAAAAAAAATATTAATTTATAAATATAGATATTATATTTTTTAATCAGCATATTATCTTTATATAATAATCATAATAATATTAATAATAAATCTAAATTAAATTATTATTATTCGAATATTTTTAAAGAAAATATTTGACTAATTTAAAAATCTTATATAATTAATTTATAATTATAAAAAAATAAATTCATAAATAAAATATAATTTAGTCAAAATTATTTTTTATATTATTCATTATTTTAAAATCATAAATTAAAAGTTAATTTTTTTTTAAAAATATAGGTAATTTTAATGAAAATTAAAGGTAATATATATATAATACTTTTATGCAAAAAAAATATATATCAGATTTATATATAGTAATATATAATTTATATAACATATATACGTATATATAATAATAAAATAAATACATTAAATATAATACGCTGTAATATATTAAATTATACAATATATATATATATATATATATATATATATATATATATATAATTTTCTTAATCAAGTTATTATCTTTCATATCAACATAATTGCATACATAAAATATAATTTTATTTTTTTATAATTTAGTTAAAATTATTATTTTTATAATACTCATAATTTTAGAAAATAAATTAAAAAATATTGTACCCCAGGTGTAGGCATTTTGTGCAACACAAACCAACTTATTAATATTTAGGTTAATAAAATTTTTTACTCCTTAAACTTTTTCAAATACAAATTTTTAGTGTCTTAATTATTTTTTACAACTTTTAGTCCTTCAAATATTTTTTTTTCATTTTTAGTTTCTTATTTATTTTTATTGCTCGAAATTAGTTTTTTATATAAAATAAATAAAGGACTAAAAATGAATAAAAAAAGACTGATTTTGAGCAATAAAACTAAAAATGGGTAAAAAAAATTAAAGGAACTAAAAATATTGACAAAAATTAATAAAAAAACTGAAAATTGTCAAAATTGATTGATTAAAAAGTGAAATCTATAAATATTGATTAAATGTGAGTATCTTATTAGTAGATAATTTTTAAATATTTTTAAAAGTGTTTTTTTTAGCTTTATTTGACCATAAAGAAATCTAAAGGGGGATTGACAAGGACGTAATCGAGTCCTCTCCTTTTAGAACTTTTTATGTCTATACATATATATTTTTAAATTAATTAGTATAAAATTACATAAAATTAATTTATCTATTATTATTATGGTAATGCTTAAGATTCATTAGTACAAAATTAATTGTATTAATTTATTACCATGTTTAAAGTGTTAACTAGTTTAAATTTGTGTAATATTTATGTGTTTGTTGTTATTATTATTTAATATTAAAATTAGTTTTAATTTTATGAGTAAAAATAGTAAATTCTTTTAAAAATTATTATTTATTAAAAATTAGATATTTAAATGATTATAAAAGAAAAAAAGTTCACCTTTATAAGATTTCTGATTCCCTCAGTGATCTCGATCTTGACGAATCTCTGAATCTAGTTCACTAAAACTTTTTCGTAATAAAAAAATATATTTATAATGTAAAAACATCTATACCACAAATGAGTAACTTGGAAGAAAACGAAGATGGTTGGCACGCACCGCCAATCCGCCATGTATGGTGGGTTTAAAAGACGCATTGCCGTTCAATAAATTTGGATTGCATGATTAAGTCTAAGTCTTACGTAGGTATCAATTCACTAAGCAATCCCATAATACCAGTGGACGATGAAGCTTGCCTTGTATATTCATTAACAAACAAACGCAATCTTCACAATTGTTTTATATATTTTATTTTAAATTTTAACTAATGAATAAGATCAATTTTGCTTGTGACCAAAGCACATATATGCATTTTGTTTTCTTTTTCTTTTTCAAGTAAATAAGTTTCCCAATTAGTTTGAAAAGAATTGAATCACCACCGGCCTGTATATAATGACAAATAATTGCTTAACTATACAAATCTCAAATACAAATTTTATCTATTTTATTATTAAATATGAAGAATTTAATTAGAATGAATATGGTGATAGTCTTAATTTTTTAAAAAATAATTAATCCAATCATAATTTATTATATGTAATAATATTGTCAGCTTTTACAATAATTATATCAAGAACAACTTAAAAACTTGAGAGACCTAAAATAAATTTAAACATGAAACTTTTTATTTATTTATAAAATAATTTACTAAAATTGTCATTGTTTTATTAAAAATTAATTTTTCAGATTTTTTTGATGCAATATTATCGATTAAATTGTCGTAATTATTTTTAAATAATTTTTTTAGGTATATTAATACTAAAAATAATAATTTTGTGACTTTTTTTGTTGGGACCTAAAGTCCTTCCTTGGTCTGCTTGAGTCTTAAGTCTGCTCTGAATTATATAAAACTAGAGTAGCTTCTAAATAATTATATAAATCGTAAAAATATGCAAAACATGGAAGTAGGGAATGTAGGGCTAGATTCAATGCAATTACTTTGTCATGTATAATTGATCCGTTTCTAGTAAAACAATGAAATAAAATAATATGCGCGCGCGCGTATTTGTTAAGTATTGAACTTGTTTCAATTAATAAAAAAGAATAATTACTAATTTAAATATTATAAATTTATGTAATATATATTTTTAATAATATAAAAAATTAGGTAATATGTATTATTATACATTATGTTATTAATATAATGTAAGACAATTACAATATTTATATTAATAATATGTTTTATTAACAAAAGTAATATTAATAATGACAATTTTAATACTTAATAATTTTCCGTTATAGTATACAATATTTTTTTTCTTGTAAACTTCATTTCATTTCATTTCAATGTTTATACAATGAGAAATCATTCTTTTTATTTGAATTCTTAATAAAAGTACTTAAAATGAAGTTTATCATACATAATACTTTCTTTTAAAAAATACATAATACTACCTTATTTTCTTTTTTTATACTACCATATATCAACGTTATTAATGCGCATCCACATTTTGTGACATTAATTACATTAGTTCGTTCATGAGAAACATAATGCTTTGAGACGACTGGTCCTACAAAAGTTCTTATCAATTTAATACTTCAATCTTTGTGGAAGAAAAAAAAATAACTTCTAAAATAATTGAAATTTTAATTTTTAATGTAATATTAATTATTTTTTTACTTATATTTCTTATAATATTAATAATGAATAATAAAAATTAAAAATAAATTAATAATAATAAGATTCATTTTATAAAAAAATTATTATCTTTTATCTATTTCTTATTTTTCTTTATAAGTATAAAATTACCCAGGACAATAATTATAATAGAATAGAGAGGAAGTAGTTAATTTTCCAACAAAAAGGGAGAAACCCACCAATTAATATATATGGGACATTGCCATTGATCCCAGGTTTTCCAATTTTATTAAAATATATTCTCTTTCCAAATATATGTATTCTATCTATTATTGAAGTATGAAAATCAATTGTAAAAAATAAGATGAAAATTACTCTAGAGATAAATTAAAAGTAAAAAAATGGATAATATTTTCTTTCACCAATCAATTTCTGTTTGTTTCATAAATAAACATAAGAAAAAGCTTAAATCTTGGTTTGATTTGCTAAATAAAACATTTAATATTTGTCAATGAATTTAATTTTGGAATATAAAAATGTAACACTTTTATCTAATTGTGAGTGAGCAAAATACACTTCTTTCTCTTGAAAGGTATGAATTTTTTATGGCTTCTTATATTAAAATATATACTTATCTCATACGATGAATTCAAGCATATGAGACTTCTCTCAAAATTTTTACATATAGTTTTGGTGTATTGGGTTTTCCTTTCAGTACTTTCCCATACCCTGAAAGATATGTAAAACACAGACAAAATTTTCTTAAAAAGATAATCACACAAAGATAAATTTAAATTACTTCATTAACAAATCACAAGGATAATAATGCCTAATTAATCCTAGCAGAAAAGAAGACCAGTCATGAAAGCAAAACAAACAAACAATGAGAGTGATCAAGAGCCCAATTCGTTCTCGTCCAAGTCATCTCAAAACGAACTTTGGAACCTTCGATCAATGTCTAAAACCCCAAAAAGGGTTCAAAACCGAATGACCCGTAATGCATCAAATCACTCTTGAGCACCTTCAACCTTGAGAAAATTCTCTCCCTAAGCACAGAAACACCAAAAGCGTAACATGTGTGACAAAAAGGTGAAAAAAGACATATAAACATTGAAGACTAAGTCCTAAGTGACAAATAAAGCTGAAGGTCCTAAATAAAATGAGACCTAATAATAACCTAAAATGCAGTGCGTAAAAAAAAAAATGTAACATCTAGCAACAATAAATATGCAGAAAACCAACTATGTTAGGCATAGAGTGAATGGATAATAACTTGAAAAAATATTTTAATTAAATAATATATTTTAAAATCTTTTAAAGAATATTCTCTAACGATATTAAGGTAAACAAATTAAACTGTACATTTCAATTTCAATATATAATAAAAGAATACAATGCGATACTTGCATGCTTTAAAAGAGAGAAGTATATTTTTAATATGTTTAGAACTATTGGAGGGATATACCCGATTAATTAAAAAATAAATTTTGAATCAGAAAATTTAAGAATGACATGTGTTGTTCATTTAAAAATATTATACCAAAAGATTTAGTCATTCTTAAAAATACATATTATAGTATATAAAGACGGATTTTAATTGATTAATTAATTTTAAAATATAATGATTTTAGACGTGTAGAGAAATATATTTAATTAACATTAAAATAATTGTAAAACATGTGATAATTCTTAATGGCACAAATTCTATTAATTTCCTCCGGTGAATTAAATGTTGATCTAAAAACCCGACCTAACATGCACGCTAGGTTAGTGAGTACTGAGTAGCTTGACCATGAGTCTCTTTTGTTGTTGGCCATGAATATGTGATTAATACTATATGACTGTGAAATGTTATTGCCGTCTTCCCTTAAAATTCCACAGGATGTGGCATACATACACGAGGAACTTTAATTAGCTTAGGGAGGCTATTTTCAAAAAAATTAAATTAGCATATTTCACTCATCACCTCCACCAAATGTATTTATTATCATACCATGGTTTTGCTGGATAGATGCATGTAACACACAATCAATAATAAGCAGAAAGGTACATACCTATACTGTAGTTTTCTTTCTCCCCTCCTAAAACAAATAGCCTTTTATTGTACGAAAAACAATATTAATTGTGAATACAGTCTTAAATGCTTTATTTAGAAGCCGAAAAATAAAGGTTTCCCTTAGCCGTTAACATCAGTTATTTATCATGATAAGAAAACATTAGGACGGAATGATCATATTACATTATTAATTATAAATGGGGTGGTTTTTTTTCCTAATGGGCCAAGCCCAGATAATCAGAAAAAGGACACTAGAATGGGAAATGGTAGGTGGACCCAGCAACATTGCTGGTGCACCCAGCAATTAGATGAATGGATTCTTCCGTAAAAACTTCCGGAAGAACTTCTTCCGTAAGTTTTTTTTATTTAAAAGTATTTTTGAAAAAATTAATGGCCCATGCAAGACTCAAACCTATGACTTTTGGGTTATTATCACAACGCTCTAACCAACTGAGCTAATGAGTCAATTATATTTAAAAATAAATAATATTACTATACATAATTATCACTATACATAACTATCACTAACATTTCTAATGCATATTTAATGCGCATGTAAATTTAAATAATAAATTTTGTGGCAATTAATTTTAATTTAAATCATACAAATTATTTAATCCGTATATTTTTAAAAAATAAAAAATATTTACTATGACAACATTTTATTTGTATTACAAAATTTAATATATATTAAATAAATATTTTTATTTTATAAAAGTAATGTGAATTAGATATGCATTAAATTTTGTAATAGTAACCCGAATTAAATAAAAAATATTTAATGCATATTTAATGACTATTTTGCCCCTATCTTGTTTTTCTTTAAATTTACTGCGCTTGCCTAATGTTTTTCGATTTTACGCTTCATTTCTTTCAGTTTCGTCCCATTTGTGCTGGGTGGTTTTTGCAAGTTTGGGTGGTTTTTGCAAGTTTGTTTGAAGTAGCCGTTCGGTGAAGTTAAATATTGATGGTTTTTGTTGTCGTTGTTGTTGTTTTTATTTCGTCAGAGGTACGCATTTTATCCTTTTTTTGGTTTTTTTGGTGTAGATCTGTTACAGAAGAAGTTGCTATTCAGTAAAATTTTGACGGAAGAAGTCATTCCGTAATTGGTAAAAAATTGTAATATTATAAATTATTTAATATTATACCTAAATCATTTAATATTATACCTAAATTAGTATACCTAATCAAACCAGTTATCCACAATTTCAAAAATATGAAATACAAATATTATAAATTCTAATATTCATATATATTAATTTTTTCACAAATTTAAAAACACAATTCTAAAAAAATATAAACAATACAGATTACGATGTATAATAATTTAGGTATAATATTAAATGATTTAGGTAAAATAATTGTATTTTGTTGTAGTAGAAAATGTTTAATTAGTTGTTAGTTATGTAAATAATTTAGTTTTACATTTTGAATGTAGTTGTATTAGTTGTTAATATGTATGTTAGTTATTATTTAGTCAATTTTTAGTTGTGGTAATATGGTAATTTGTATGTACTTGTGTATGATGCATAATTTATTAATATGTCGTTAAGATGGATGAAGATCAATGGACGTATCACTATACGATGTCACAAGAAGTTCATATGGATTATGATAATAAATAAGAATGTGGTGTGAATCAACCACATGTTGATTGTTCGAATGCTTTTAATACCTGTCAGGTAATGATGTTAATTAGTTTGAGTCATTTGGTTGAACATATGTTTCATATAAAAATTAATATGTCGGGGTTGCGTTGTAGGTCTTTGGCACTCGAGATGATGTTTTGCAGTTGGCTCGAACAGTTGCCCATGAAAACAGATTTGTTGCAGTGATGATGAGGTTTGACACAGATACTGGTAGCAGAGGAAGAAGTTCATTTGTGTTAATTGGGTGTGAAAGGAGTGGTCTGTACAAGTGTAGGAATAAAGAATTTGTTAGAAGAGACATTGAGAGTAGGAAATGTGGTTGTCCCTTCAGGCTTCATGGGAAACCAGTGCATGGAGGGGGAGATTGGATGGTGAAGTTGATTTGTGGGATTCACAATCATGAATTGGCCAAGTCCTTAGTTGGACATCCATACGCTGGGCGATTGACCAAGGATGAAAAGAAAATTATTGCTGATATGACAAAGTTGATGGTGAAACCAAAAAACATTTTGCTAACGTTGAAGAAGCACAATGCCAACAATTGCACGACAATCAAACAAATTTACAATGCAAGAAGTGCATATCGTTCTTCCATTAGAGGAGCTAATACTTAAATGCAACATCTAATGAAGCTTCTTGAACGTGATCAATACATTCATTGGCATAGATTGAAGGATGAAGTTGTGATGCGTGATCTATTTTGGTGTCACCTAGATGCAGTAAAGTTATGCAATGCATGTCATCTGGTGTTTTTTTTATAGATAGTACCTATAAAATAAATAGGTACAGACTCCCACTACTTGACTTTGTTGGGGTGACACCAACGATGATGACATTCTCTGCTGGGTTTGCATATCTGGAGGGTGAGCATGTTAATAATATTGTATGGGCTTTGGAACGATTTCGAGGTCTATTTTTAAGAAACGATTGCCCCCTTGTTGTTATTGTCGCTGACAGAGACCTAGCACTGATGAATGTAGTGAAAACTGTGTTCCTGAAGTGTACAAACTTGTTGTGCAGGTTTCACATCGATACGAATGTCAAGGCTAAGTGCAAATCTTTAATCAGTCAAAAAAATGTCTGGGACTATGTGATGGATAACTGGGGTACTTTGGTTGATTGTTCGTCCGAACAACAATTCGTTGAGTCCCTTCACAAGTTTCAAATTGCTTGTTCACCTTAGCCAACGTTGGTTGACTATGTTAACGACACATGGATTATCCCACACAAGGAAAAATTTATTACAGTCTGGACGAATATGGTCATGCACCTAGGCAACACAACAACAAATCCTCGAATGTCTTAGGCGACTCGCACATAATTTTTAAAAAACGTCGAACATGGGTACTTAAACATGTTTGAAGGGTCAAAATCCTATTTTTTAAATTTTATGCTTGTTTTTTGAGGTGTTATTCGATGGAATCGGCTCACGATATTATTATTTTTTAGTTCTTTGACGTCCAAACATGAGAAATAGTGTCCCTCAAATGTCTTAGGCGACTCACACATAATTTTAAAAAAAAAACGCCGAACATGGGTACTTAAACATGTTTGAAGGGTCCAAATCCTATTTTTTAAAATTTTGTGTTTGTTTTTTGAGGTGTTATTCGATGGAACCAGATCACGATATTATTTTTTTTAGTTCATTGACGTCCAAACATGAGAAATAACGCCCCTCGAATGTCTTAGGCGACTCGCACATAATTTTAAAAAAACACCGAACATGGGTACTTAAACATGTTTGAAGGGTCCAAATCCTTTTTTTTTTAATTTTGATCTTCTTACTTTAAAACATAAACATTTAGTTATATTATTTTTTAAAATTTATAATTTTAATCTCATTCTTATGAAGGAAAGTCATGATTTTAGCTTCACATTTTTTTTATCCAAACTTCATAAGAGTCCAAAACTTGGCTTAAGGACCGGGACCGGAATCGGTACGTCACTTAATCAGAATTGGAATCGGAATCGTTTTGTCATATAGAGTGCACAAAAAGTAAACTATATTAAACAAAAAAGTGTAACAAATACAAAAAATGATGTCAACTACAAAACATAAAAAACATCATCAATGCTCTGTGCGCCGTCTTTGTCAAGCCCTAACACTTCCATCTGCGCTAGCACCCCCCCTGGCGATCCTGAGGCAATCTTGCATGATATCTGTAACTCTGTGCCTGCAGTGACCATCCTAAGGTTGAACACACGCTCCAAACTTTCTGCGATGGCTTCATAGCCTTCGTAATCATCCTGTGACAGTCATAAAAAACATTTATTACAATATTTAAAATAAATAACAATTCATAAAACATTAAACGCGCAACTTATCTTATCACTACATGTTGAGGGGGGTCAAATGCCATTGGAACCTCTAGGATGTCCGGCTGGATGTAGTCCTCATGGTCTGGGGAAGGTGGATGTCTGTACTAATCACCTGCCTAGGTCGGTATGATGAATGGGTGAGATATCTGGAAAAACCACTCCATGTAATCCGCAAATACCTGCCTAGGCATTACACAAATGTCACCCACAGCTGCTACGTGGTCTGAGAAATGCATCCACCTGTCATCCATATCATCATATGACAACGAAGCGCTAACAGGCGGCGGAGGGATGCTCTGAATGTACCCAAACTGGCATAACACCCTCTCCGGTTGAACTGTGACCACCATAGGACCCATCTCAGCTGACCCTGGAACGATGAAATCAGCTTAAACCCCCTAACCCCTCGATGGTCACTATAAGGCAACCAGCACACGTCTATGACCGTCAAAGCATCACAACGTGCCCGGTATGACGCTCCTGTAATTCCCTTCATATGCGCCTTCGTCGTCAGCCACCGGGAGGCACGTGGGGACGTCTCCTCATACGCATCATCGGTGATGCACTGATGCACACTCGAAAAGTACTCATAGATCCAACACTACAAAAAAAATGAGGTTAACATAACATAAAAACATGTTTACATCATAATCCAATGTAACATATTACGAACACAAAATTTACCTGTAATAAAGTAAGGTACCTCCCAATCTGTCGTGTCGTGGTCCTAGAAGTTTCATCTAACTGGTCATACATATGAACCAGCGCGGTAGCTCCCCAGGCATAGCCCCCACTCTGACCCAAGTCACGAAAAGCCTCTAGATGCACCACATGAACATTTGTTGCACTCTTGTTAGAAAAAAGAGTGCAACCGACCAGGTGTAGGAGATAAGCACGAGCTACTACAATCCATCGTCGTGCCTGGCATCTCATCTCATAAATCTCCCAAACCCATGACAGGTGTACATATGCCCTGCGCGCTTATACTGTCTCGGCTCTAGCCTCCTCACCGGACACCTCAAGCAACTCCATCAGCAAAAGTACTGCCTCGTCCACAGAAAGAGCCTCGAAGTTGTGGAAGGCGCCACTGGTAGGCAGATAGAGGAGTGACGACACATCATCCAGTGTGATTATCAACTCTCCTACTGGAAGGTGGAAGGTGCTGGTCTCCCTGTGCCACCTCTCCACAAATGCGGATATAAGTCCAGGATCGTCGGTTACAACTGAACACCCGATCAATGGACTTAATCCTGTGGCGGCAACCAGCCCTTCAATCTCAAGCACTAGCCTCCCAATTAATGCCACCTTCCTCCCGTGCGACACCAACTGCTCAGGACGCTCCTGAATTGCAGTACCAATCATTCCAAATATACAAATATCAAAATTTTTTAATGACAAACAAATCAAGAAGAAGAAAAAATTAACAAATTATGATACCTGTCCAGTCCAAATGGCATGTGCAACATGCTCTGCAAATGAAGTCAGCACTGATGGGTCATGTGGCCCACCAGGGAATCCCTCATCAGCATGTGACCCCTCAGCACCATCACGACCTAAGTCCTCTGCAACAGTCGCATCTACGTCCGCAGTCATCTGAGGTGCATCTTTACTCATCTGAGGAACATCGTTAGCCATATGAGGGATATCCTCAGTCATCTGAGGAACATCCTCAGTCACCTGAGGAATACCCTTATCAACCGCAATATGTACCCATTGCCTACAGGCTGATGCAGTAGACCTACGCCTTCGGGGAACATCAACTGCATCATGCTCATCCTGTCTACCTCTGCCTATAACCCTAACTAAAGCACGACCTAAACCTCGTGTTCTAACCATGATCTGCAAATAATGAAAAACACGTATTATTTTGGGTCAAATGAACTATTCATATAATTAAAAACTTACATATATTTACATAAATCTTAGCGTTACGTTATAAACCCTAATCACACTACCCTAAGCATTGTTGACTACCCTAAACTAAACCCTACACACACTCAACCACTAAACAAAAATATAAAAAACAAAAATTTAACCTAATATATAATATTAAGTAATTTTTTTCACATACCACCATGCAAGCATAAATATTTCTATTATTATAAAACAAAACATACACAACTTAATTTATAAAAAAAATAAAAACTTCATTTATAAAAAAACAAAACTAATTTAAAAAAAAATCCTACTCACAGAAGAACCTTCTTCCGGTTGAACATTTTGTTCATTCGGAAGAAGGTTCTTTCAGAGACACTCCCGGAAGAACTTCTTCCTGTAGCTTCAATTTATTCTTACAGAAGAAGTTCTTCCGGAAAAACATCTGGAAGAACTTGTTCCGGATGAACAAACCGTTACACGTGCCAATTTTCAGACGAGTCTTCTACCCATAAGTTCAGGTTCGTCTTCTACCCTAAAGCCAGCTTCTCCTAAACTAAATAAACAACCTAGGAGGGGAGGGAAGATAGGGGATACTAACCTCGACGACAGAAACACAACAACGGCACCACAAAAGCTTAAAAAACAAACAGAAATGGCAGCCAAAAGGAAAAGATGCGCGGAGGAAGAAGGAAGAGAAGAAAAATAAGAAGGCGGAAAGGTGGGGACTGCTGGGTGCGCTTCATTTTTAAAATTTTAAACAAGGGCAATTTTGCCCATTCGCATAATTGTTGGGTGCACCAGTAATGTTGTTGGGTGCACCTAGCATGTCCCCATTGGAATTCAACATCTTTAAGTTTTAATGTACCAAACCCATTCAATTAGTTCAGGCATAAGGAGATCATGAAGAACATTTGAATCTTGGGAATTGCTAGAGGCACCCAGTAGTTTTGCTGGTACACCTAGCATAATAGGGAAATGTCGGTTTTGCCCTTTCAATCGTATAAGGCTTATGGATTAGCAATCCGTATTGGGCTTACTGATTGTCAATCCGTATGAGGCCCATAGGAATTTTTTTTCAAAAATATAATTTTGGAATTAATTTAAAACTAATTGTCCCAGCAAGAATTGAACATGTCGTGTTATTAGCACAATACTCTAACCAATTGAGCTAATAGATCAATTATGTTATAAAATAATTAATGTCACTATATATAATACTAAAATTTTAATGTATATTTAATGCACATGTAAATTTACATGATAAATTTTGTGATAAGTAATTTTTATCTAATAATTTATTTATTTACATATATAAATTGTAAATAAAAATCATAGGTTTAATAAAAATTTACATATGTAAAAAAATACCAAATTTATTTAATTATTAATTGTTTTAATAAACATCTAAATACATCATTTAATTAAATATCATATTTGTTTAATTTTCAATCACTGTAAGAAATATCCAAATACATCATTCAATTAAATATCAAATTTATTTAACTATTAACTACTGTAATAAATATCTAAATACATATCCAATTGAATATCAAATTTTGTAAATAAAATAATGTATAAAAAAAATTATATTGTTATTTTTCGTCACCGGAGAAGAAGAAATGGGTATTAAAAAAATTCAAAACATACAGATTGACAATAATCTGTATGAACCAAACGGATTGTCAATCCGTATGTTTTGATTTTTTTTTAAATTCTAAATTTTTATACATTATTTTATTTACAAAATTTGATAATTAAAAAATTTGATATTTAATTGGATGTTGTATTTAGATGTTTAATACAATAATTAATAGTTAAATAAAATTGATATTTAATTGAATGATGTATTTGGATGTTTATTATAGTGATTGAAAATTAAACAAATATGATATTTAATTGAATGATGTATTTAGATGTTTATTATAATAATTCATAATTAAATAAATTTGGTATTTTTTTTACATATCTAAATTTTTATTAAACCTATGATTTTTATTTATAATTTATATTTGTAAACAAATTAATTATTAGATAAAAATTCATTATTACAAAATTTATCTTGTAAATTTACATGTGCATTAAATATATATTAGAAATTTTAGTATTATATATAGCGACATTAATTATTTTATAACATAATTGGTTTATTAGTTCAGTTGGTTAGAGTGTTGTACTAATACTTTGAAAGGGAAAAACCAACATTTCCCTGTTATGCTGGATGTACCAACAAAACTACTGGTGCCCCTAGCAAAATCTTGCAGTCCCTTAATTAAATTTTGTATCTGCTATTGGACCATTGCTTGCTGCACCTCGAGTTTCTTCTTGCATCTCCCATTATTTGAAAAATAGGCAAATGGACAAATATGTCCCTCAACATTAGAACTTAACCTAAGCCTTCTTCTTTCTTTTCCTCTGCACTACGACACCTCCTCTTCCTCCTCCTTGCCGCCCCGCACCTCTATTGGCTTCCTGCACCTCTTGTGCTACTTGTTCATGAGTAGAAGGAGTTCGCCTGAACTTCCTCCTTTTTTTCCAATAGGTAAGTTGTATGACTTCCTCACTTTCCTTCTTTTTTTTTTTCTATTTTCTATAACATTTTTGGATAGCTAGATCTGGATTGTGTTGTGTCATACCCTAATTTCGTCCAGGGATTATTACTTGATGATATGCAGTCTTTGATTGGCCGCTTTGAGATACTTGGCACCCTTTGTTGCATAATATGTGAAGTCCCGAGACGTGCCGGAAATCAAAAGGAAGCAGGCTTATGCGATCCGTGAAATTCCGTAAAGTGACGGAAATCGAAAGGAGGTGTTTTTGCGCAATCCATGAGTTTCCGTAACTTCTTTGAAAGCTAAAAAAGAGTAAATACATAATCCGTAAGGATTTGTAACCTTGCGGAAGGAAAATAAGTATCGTTACGAAATTCGTAAAGTTTCGTAACGTTATGGAAAAAGAATTACCAAAAAAAGTAAAAGGGGGGTGCATTTAGTAAAAAGGGGGGTACAAATAGCAATCAGGCCCACTTGGGCTTTCCAGTTTCATCCTCCAGGAAGCAACCTTGCTCGCCTGAGAGAGCTGGGGTTCAGCCTTCTTGGCACTTCTGATTCTCTCGAAATTGCTGAGGAAAATTGTTTCCGTGAAGAAAGTCCAAGCTGAGGCGCTTCCGTAACGTTTCCGTGAGTAATTACGCGAAGATTTCCAACCGTTCTTCGACATTCATCGTTCGTTCTTCGTTTTCTTCAGTCTTCAACTGGTAAGTACCTTAAACCGAGCTTTTCAATTCATTCTATGTACCCGTGGTGGTCCCCATTTTGTTTCATGTATTTTTATTCTCATTTTCATTTACTTTCTGTATCCCCTTTTGACGTGCTTCAGTAATTTATTTAAGTCATTTCTCGCCTAATAATAAAAAAAAAAGTTTCCACTGATCATTTGATTTGTAATATCCGTTAATTTCAGTTAAAATGAATTCCGACCGTTCGGTCGTGCCGTAACCACGTTGGAAATAAAAAAAGAGGTAAAATAATAATATAATAATCAAAATACCCTTTTAGTAAAATAAAGCGAAAGAATCAATCAGACGTTTTCTCTTTGGGACTTCTCATTCTTAATCGAATTGACTAATAACTAAAGTGAAACGAAGGTTAAAATCAACTCGCTTAGTCAAGCTTGTCCACAAAAAAAAAAGGGTCACTTAATGGGGTTTGAAAGTTTATCATTTCAGTTTTCCTTATCGAGTAAATGGATCATTTTTAAGGTCCAACGCCTTAAAATGATCACCTTTCAAGTAAAAAGAATCACTTAATTCACCCTTAAGAAAGAACTACGTAGGTCTGATTTCCTCTTAGATGGAGGGTATGTAGGAGCAAAAGCCCCGCTTTTGTCGACCTCAAAAAATAAAAAGAAATAAAAGGTAAAATAACACAATTTCACAATTCTAAAAAATAGGCTGTTTTCCTTTGAGACAAACGTGAGAGGTGCTAATACCTTCCTCAAACGTAAATACAACTCCCGAACTTAGAATTTTCATTTTTACCGGTTTCCTTCGGTTTTTCCGACGTTTTCCACAAATAAACGTTGGTGGCGACTTCGCGCATCTTTCCTCCTTTGGAAAGTGCACCCGTGAGCCTCGCCTTCGCTCGCCCGCAAAAGGGCATGTTGCGACAGTTGGCGACTCCACTGGGGACCTTTTTGTGAGTTAGGCCTATTCTAAAGGAATTGTGGAATTATGAAACCTTGTGTGTGCATTTATTGAACTGTGTAAAATGTAAATAATTGTTGTCTATTTCGCATTCTTTACACTGCATTCTAAGCATCCACGGGTTTGAGTAAAAAAAGGGGCCCTATACCCGGGTTCATGGGAATTTAAGGAGTGGAGGTGAATCTATCATCATGCTTGGTCTCCGACTTGCTTGATAATAGTGAAACCTTGTCTAGAGCTTTCTCTCTTTATAATGTGTTGTCGCTGGTATTCCATACCGCCACAATATTATTATCTTGAGTGATGATACCTCTAGAAAACAGCCGTGTGATTTATGAATTGTTGGGGAGTAGTTATTAGAGACCCCTAGATATTGTCCTATAGGTTCCCAAATAGGGGCAAAGAGCAAACACGCTCCGTGCCATTCGTTCTCATTCATTTTTTTGGTAAATAGAACTAGTTTATAGTTTTGCTAGTGATGTTTGGTTTCTTTAGAGTAATACGTAACCTTTTTAATACTATGTTGAGGTGCCATCATGCCCAAAACGTAGCATTAAAATTGGATCTCTGCGGTCCCGTATGTGTGAATTACCCCTTTGTGTTGTTTTCTTTCCGTTTCATGCATACGCATTGCATCATTCATGTCGGAGTCTTGATCCACCCCTTTTTTAGGTAAATGATGGGGACAAATCAAAACGGCAAAAGGTTTTATCAAGTCAAGGTTAAAAGTCTAGACGTCACCAGCCTCAAGGAATTGGGACGATTAATGGGACCTCTCCAAAGGCAAGCCTTCCGCAAAGTGTACGGGAAGATTCTAGATTTGACCGCAGTGGAGGTATTTATGGAAGCTGTCGTATCCCTCGCCCAATACTATGACCAGCCGTTGAGGTGCTTCACGTTTGGGGACTTCCAAATGGTACCGACTATTGAAGAGTTTGAGGAGATATTAGGATGCCCTCTTGGGGGAAGAAAACCGTATCTTTTCTCCGGGTTTCTTCCTTCCTTGAGTAAGATTGCAGCTGTGGTCAGAGATTCGTCAAAAGAGTTGGACCGCATGAAGCAAACTCGAAACGGCGTAGTGGGCCTGCCGCGGAAATACTTGGAAGGCAAGGCAAGGGATATGACAAGCCAAGAGAAGTGGGGCCCGTTTACGGATATACTAGCTCTGTTGATCTTTGGGGTTGTCCTCTTTCCGAATGTGGACGGTTTGGTGGACTTGGCCGCAATCGATGCTTTCCTTGCATATCACCATAGCAAGGAGAGTCCAGTGGTGGCTATCTTGGCGGACTTATTTGATACCTTTGACCGAAGGTGCGAGAAAAACAGCGCGCGGAATGTATGTTGCTTACCCGCTCTTTGCGTGTGGTTGGTTTCGCACCTATTCCAACAAGACATAAGACATCTGTGTCCGCTTCAAAGTTATCGCTCGTGTGTCGAAAAAAGAAGAGTCGATTGGGACCAACACTTGGCTGGGATAGGAGGCAGCGCAATCAATTGGTTTCCTCGATGGAAGGAAAGCAAGGAGGGAGTTTTTTTCTCGTGTGGGGACTACCCTAATGTTCCGTTGATAGGGACGAGGGGTTGTATTAACTATAATCCCGCACTTGCCATAAGACAGCTAGGGTACCCCATGAGGGGAGCGCCAACAGAAGAAAGCCTCTCGCCTTTCCTTCTGAGGGATCTAGGCGCGCAAAGTCTCAAGGTGATACAAAGAGTCCACAAGGCGTGGAGAAGTCCGTTGAGGAAAGACAAGGAGCTTAGAGGCATCCGTAATGGCGTCATCGGTGGTTATCATGGATGGCTAAGAGTTCACACACGAGGGTTAGATTGGCTCTCTAAATTGAAAGTTATCGATGAGGAGAACTTCGAAGCTCCGGAGGAAGATGAGGAAGTCCAAGTTCTAAAATTAGAGCTAGGGAAGGCAAGACTCGCCAAAGAAAAATTCAAGTCAGCTGCTACACACATCCAGAGGGAGTGCACCGAGTTACGAGAGGAAAATGCGGCCACTGCAAGAGCCCTTGAACAAGAAACCAAAAGGGCCCGCAAGGAGGAACATGGCCGAGAGAAATTCCGAGGAGCATTGTGGGGTAGCAACAATGAGCTCAAGCTCCAAAGAGAGGAAAGAGACCGGTCATGGGTGCATGGCATGATCTTAAAAGAAGAGTTGGCTGCTTGTGCAAGGTCCAAGAGGAGTTTGGCTCAACACTTGGAAGCCACGGAGCAAAGCATGCTAGCTATCATAGGGCAGTACAAGGAAGAGTTGAACCAGTCTGTGACCCATGAACAAAAGCTAGTGGAGGATTTTGCACAAGTGTACGCCGAAAAAGAAGCAAGAGGGAGGGTGATTGATGCATTGCATCAAGAAGCGACTATGTGGATGGATAGGTTCGCCTTGACCTTGAATGGAAGTCAAGACCTCCCGCGTCTATTAGCCAAAGCAAAAGCCATGGCCGAAGTGTGTACGGCCCCCGAGGAGATTCATGGGCTAATCAATTACTGTCAACACATGATAGATTTGATGGCCCATATAATTAGAAACCGTTAGGTTCTCTTGTAACACCTTTGTATAATCTTGGCTAGATGAAAGCTTTGTTCTTTTTATAAAATGAGAAGTTCTGAACTCATCACGTTATCTAAAAAACCTTGGGGTGGATCCAAGTGCTCCGATCATTCATTTGCATATTCATGTTTTGGTGGCATACTCACCGTTGTATGTTTCTTTAGGAATTTCATCATAACTAAGAAAGCACAAAGGCACCCCTATAACACTCGATCCAGAAAAATGGATAATGAAGAGGGCGTGCAGGAACAAATGAAGGCCGATCTATCAGCCTTATAAGATCAAATGGCTTCCATCTCGGAGGTCATGCTAAAACTCCAAAAAACTATAAAGGATAAAGCCACGGCAACCGCCTCCAGTACAACTAGGGAAGCGGAGCCAGTGCTATAGCCCGCCTTAAATCTGGGCCGAGACAGAAACACGACAATGTTTGGTCGGAGGTATAGTCCGCAAGCTTACCCCTATGGCTTGCCTCCGGACTTCGCTCCCCGTGCCGCCCCGGAAGATTTAAGCCAAGCCCCTACCTTCGAGGGGCAACTCCCACCTTATGACGACTATCCCGTGCAAGACGATGAGGAAGGAGATACCCATCTCAGCTCCCTGCTCCGCCTCAAAGATCCATCCCCCCATGAACTACCCCAACCAAACATAGTCCGCCACGTCCCATCTTCACCCGCACCCGTAATCGAATCCGTTCCCTTCGTAGAGGATAAGGGAAAGATTGATGCGCTTGAAGAGAGGCTAAGAGCAGTAGAGGGCCTCGGCAATTACCCGTTCTCGGATTTAGCGGACCTATGTCTCGTGCCTAACATCGTCATCCCTCCCAAGTTCAAAGTACCGGATTTCGATAAGTACAAAGGGACGACATGTCCGAAAGGGCATCTTCGGATGTATTGCCGAAAGATGGGGGCGTATTCTGCGGATGAAAAGCTGTTGGTCCATTTCTTTCAAGACAGCTTGGCCGGAGCGGCTGTGGCATTGTATACCAATCTGGAAGCTGCCCAGATCCGATCATGGAAAGACTTGGCGACTGCCTTCATTAGGCAGTACCAATACAATACGGATATGGCTCCCGATCGGAACCAGCTTCAGAGTATGACCAAGCGAGAACATGAGTCCATTAAGGAATATGCCCAAAGGTGGTGGGACCTCGTAACCCAAGTCGTCCCGTCCATGACGGAGAGGGAGATGATCACAATCATGGTAGATACGTTGCCTACGTTCTACTATGAAAAGCTGATAGGCTACATGCCAGCTAACTTTGCGGATCTCGTCTTCGCCAGAGAAAGAATTGAATCAGGACTTAGAAAAGGCAAGTTCGAATATGCCTCCAACACGACCCCCAATAACAATAGAAGAGCCCCAGTGCTGGGCACGCGAAAAAAGGAAGGAGATACCCACGCGGTCACCACCGCCCCAACATGGATGAAAGCACCCCAAAATATCTAAAGCTCATACCAGCCTAACCCCCCGAACTTTTCAATCCGAGCCGGGAATTCCCTCCCGACTCAAGTAAAAGGACCACTCGCAGGAGAAAGAGCGCCGGCCCAAGGCACAGCTCCAGCCACTCCCCGGCCATTCAATAATACATCCCCCGACGCGAGCTATAAATATGCACAGCACCCACCCCCAAAAGATAACTTCTCTCCTATTCCCATGGCATACTCCGAGTTATGGCCTTCATTATTGGAGAATCATTTGGTGGTAGCCATACCCGGAAGGGTCTTCCAGCCACCCTACCCCAAGTGGTACGACCCGGGTGCCAAGTGTGCGTACCATAGTGGAGCTCCCGGACACAACATTGACTCCTGCATCCCATTCAAGTATAAGGTGCAGCACCTGATTAGTGCCGGCTGGCTATCGTTTCAAGAGGAAGGCCCAAATGTTAAAACTAATCCGCTAGCTAGTCATGGAGGGGCTAGCGTGAACGCCATCGAAGAGGATGGGCCATCGCGGGCAAAGAGATTAGGAGAGGTGGCTACTTCTAGACGCTTCATCTACCAATCACTGCAAGCGGCGTGCATGATCTCCCATGGTGGAGACAAAAGGGACGAATGTTTGTTTCACCTCGGGGAGTCACACGACATGGAAACCTGTCCCGCGGTGGAAGAATTGCTTCAGCGGCTCATGGACTGGGGGCAACTTGAAGTGTCCAAAGGAGGGAAGGAGGAACCACATATTTGCATGCAGTCGGAAGAAAAGAAGGTTCCCCTAACCCCCAAGGCCCTAGTGATATGTTTTACTAGGAAAGGGACCGACTCCACACCCATATACCCCCGGACAGCGCCCAAGCCAACGCCGTTTGCATATCAAAGCAATAAGGCCGTTCCGTGGAAGTATACCTCTCCTGCGTTCGGGGAGAGAGTTGCAACCGAAGTTGACTCCCTGTCAGCCAAGGTGACCAACATCACCGGCCTCAGTGGCGTAACCCGCAGTGGTCGGGTGTTCGCTTCCCCTCACTCAACAGAGTTGCCCTCCAAGGGGAAAGCGCCCATGGTCCAAGAGCCCACAGACGTAGCCACCCCCTCGAAAGAAGTGGATTCTCCGGTGGTAAAAGGGGCTGAAAAGAAAAAGGGTCTTCAAGGAAAGACGGTGACTTTGGAAGAGGCTCATGAGTTCCTTCGGCTCATCCAACAAAGCGAGTTTAAGGTAGTCGAGCAACTGAATAAAACTCCAGCAAGGATCTCTTTGCTTGAACTGCTCATAAATTTCGAGCCTCATCGTGCGCTGTTGATAAAAGTCCTTAACGATGCCCATGTAGCACATGATATCTCGGTGGAGGGTTTCGAAGGCATCGTTAATCATATAACCACCAATAATTATATCGCGTTTGCGGAAGAAGAGATTCCCGTTGAGGGGAGAGGACACAACAAGGCTCTACATGTGTCGGTGAGATGTATGGACCATGTTGTCGCAAAGGTACTTATCGACAATGGATCAAGTTTGAATGTGATGCCGAAGACCACTTTGGAAAAGCTTCCTTTTAGTGCGTCACGTTTAAAACCGAGCTCGATGGTGGTACGAGCCTTTGATGGTACTCGGTGGGAAGTGATGGGGGAAATCGACATTCCCATTCAGATAGGCCCCCACACTTGCAATGTGGTGTTTCAAGTGATGGACATAAATCCCGCCTATAGCTTCCTCTTGGGGAGACCTTGGATTCATGCGCTGGGAGTGATCCCTTCAACGCTTCACCAGAAATTGAAGTTCGCAGTGGGTGGACTTTTGGTGATAGTATCGGGTGAAGAGGATATGTTGGTGAGCTGCCCCTCCTCCGCCCCATACGTAGAAACGGCGAAAGAATCATTGGAAACGGCTTTCCAATCCTTCGAGGTGGTGAGCTGCGCCTCTGTGGAACCAAGTCCGTTGCTACCTTCTCTCTCCAACGTGGCCATAATGGTGGCACGTGTTATGCTCAGGAACAGATTTGAGCCCGGAATGGGTCTAGGAAAGGACGGCCTCGGAAATGCCGACGTAGTCGATGTTAAGGGAAATCCGTACAAGTATGGATTGGGGTACGAACCCGGGATGCCGGGGAGGAGGAATGTGCCGTCAAGATTTCGGGCAGACAGAGTATGGCCCGGCCGTCTTAGCCAATCTTTCACCAGTGCCGGAATGGTGTCCGAGGAAGAAGTGGCCGCAATAGGAGAGGAGTTCCCTCAAGACCCACCAAATTTCGTGCAACCATGCCACCCCGATTTCCAAGTGGGGAACTGCCGCGTGATAAGCCAGTTAGAAGTCTATACCGCTGATTCAATGTAATTAGAGCCTATAGATTTCCTTTCTCTTTTGTTTTGTGAAGCCTACCTTATTAAATAAACAAAGAGATCTTGTTTCATCTGTTCTTGCAGTTCCACCTTTTCTCATATCATTTTGCATGTTTTTGTTTATTTTGTCTTGTTTGGTATAGATATGAGGGTCGATTCTTTGAGGATCCTAACAATGAGGGTTTGACGATCGATTTCGACCGAGATGTAAGCCAAATGATGAACGAAGAAGAGGAAGATGACGTCCTTTCACCAGAGTTGGAGAGGTTGATCGCTCAAGAAGTACGTGAAATGAAGCCTCACCAAGAAGGAACCGAACTGGTGAACTTAGGGTCCGGAGAGGAAAAGAAAGAGGTAAAAGTAGGAACCAGTATGGCCGCACCTATCCGCCAAGGCTTGATAGCCCTTCTTGGAGAATATCAAGACGTCTTTGCCTGGTCATACCATGACATGCCCGGTCTGGATTCCGACATTGTGCAGCATAAGTTACCGTTGAATCTTGGGTCTTCCCCGGTTAAACAAAAGCTACGAAGGATGAGACCCGATATGTCTTTGAAGATCAAAGAAGAAGTAAGAAAGCAATTTGATGCGGGTTTCTTAGCTGTGGCGCGGTACCCGGAGTGGGTGGCCAACATTGTCCCGGTCCCGAAAAAGGACGGCAAGGTTCGAATGTGTGTAGACTATCGGGACTTAAACCGAGCCAGTCCTAAAGACAATTTTCCACTGCCACACATTGATGTATTGGTAGATAATACAGCTAAGTTCGCCCTTTTCTCATTTATGGATGGTTTCTTGGGGTATAATCAAATAAAAATGGCACCCGAAGATGTAGAGAAGACCACTTTCGTCACCCTATGGGGGACGTTCTGCTATAAAGTGATGGCCTTCGGGCTCAAAAATGCTGGGGCAACCTATCAACGGGCCATGGTGGCATTATTCCATGACATGATGCATAAGGAAATAGAGGTCCACTTAGATGACATGATTGCCAAATCTCGGACTGAGGACGAACACCTCGTCAATCTACGTAAGCTGTTCGGAAGGTTGCGGAAATACCAACTGAAGCTAAATCCAACCAAGTGTACCTTTGGGGTAAAGTCGGGAAAGTTGTTGGGATTTATCGTAAGTCAGAAAGGGATAGAGATAGATCCCGAGAAAGTGAAGGCCATCCTTGAAATGCCAAAACCACGCACGGAGAAGAAGGTTCGGGGGTTCTTGGGCTGGTTGAATTATATCGCGAGATTTATCTCGCAACTCACCCCTACCTGTGAGCCCATTTTCAAGCTATTACGTAAGAACCAGGCGGTCCTGTGGAACAGTGACTGCCAAGAGGCCTTCGAGAAGATCAAACAAAGTCTCGCAAATCCCCCGGTGCTCATGCCACCTGTAACAGGAAGACCTCTTTTCCTATACATGACCGTGCTGGACGAGTCTATGGGGTGCGTGTTGGGTCAGCACGATGATTCTGGGAGAAAGGAGTAAGCCATCTACTATCTAAGCAAGAAGTTTACCGCATGTGAGATGAATTACTCAATGCTGGAAAGGACGTGTTGTGCTCTGGTATGGGCATCACATCGGCTTAGGCAGTACATGCTCAGCCATACCACATGGCTTATTTCCAAAATGGATCCTGTGAAATACATCTTTGAGAAACCGGCCCTCACGGGATGAATCGCTAGGTGGCAGGTACTATTATCTGAATTCGATATCGTTTACGTCACCCAAAAGGCGGTAAAGGGAAGTGCCTTGGCAGATTATTTGGCCCAACAATCCCTCCAGTATTATCGGCCGATGCACCCTGAGTTCCCAGATGAAAATATCATGGCCCTATTCGAAGATAAGCGGACGCACGAGGACATAGACAAATGGATTGTTTGCTTCGATGGGGCATCTAATGCTTTGGGCCATGGAGTAGGGGCAGTCCTTGTATCCCCGGATGATCAGTGTATTCCTTTCACGGCTAGGCTAGGTTTTGATTGTACCAACAATATGGCCGAGTACGAAGCATGCACCCTCGGGGTTCAGGCGGCCATTGATTTTGATGTAAAACTACTCAAAGTGTATGGAGACTCAGCTTTGGTGATACGAAGTATGCGCCCTCGGGGTTCAGGCGGCCATTGATTTTGATGTAAAACTACTCAAAGTGTATGGAGACTCAGCTTTGGTGATACGCTAGTTAAAAGGAGAATGGGAAACTAGGGATCCGAAGTTGATACCCTATCAAACTCACATCTTGAGGTTAGCCAAGTACTTTGACGACATTTCTTTCCACCACATACCTCGGGAAGAGAATCAAATGGCTGATGCATTAGCCACCCTGGCATCCATGTTTCAACTTGCCCCACACGGGGATCTGCCGTACATCGAATTCAGATCTCAGGGCAGGCCGGCATATTGTTATGCAATAGAGGAAGAGCGGGATGGGAAACCGTGGTATTTTGACATCAAACAATATGTCGAGAACAAAGAATACCCACCAGGGATTTCTGACAATGACAAAAGGACGTTGAGGAGATTGGCTACTGGTTTCTTTGTAAGTGGTACCATCCTGTACAAACGGAACTACGACATGACCCTCCTACGATGCATAGATGCCAAAGAGGTGAACTTCATGATTGAGGAGATCCACGAGGGTTCATTTGGGACACATGCCAATGGGCATGCCATGGCCAGGAAGATCCTTAGGGCCGGTTATTACTGGCTCACCATGGAGAGCGATTGCTGTGCCCATGTAAAGAAGTGTCATAAATGTCAGGCATACGCGGACAATGTCAATGTTCCGCCACATCCACTGAATGTTATGTCCGCCCCTTGGCCTTTTTCAATGTGGGGGATAGACGTTATTGGGGCCATCGAACCCAAGGCTTCGAATGGTCACCACTTCATTCTTGTGGCAATAGACTACTTCACCAAATGGGTCGAAGCAGCTTCTTATACTAATGTCACGAGGAGTGTGGTAGTCAGATTCATCAAGAGGGAGCTAATTTGTCGATACGGACTCCCTAGGAAGATCATCACTGACAATGGCACCAATCTGAACAACAAGATGATGCAGGAAATGTGCGAGGATTTCAAGATCCAGCATCATAACTCCACCCCTTATCGGCCAAAGATGAATGGGGCTGTAGAGGCTGCAAATAAAAATATTAAGAAGATTGTCCAGAAGATGACCGTGTCATACAAAGATTGGCATGAGATGTTGCCTTTCGCCCTACATGGATATAGAACTTCAGTACGAACTTCTACTGGGGCAACGCCGTATTCCTTGGTTTATGGGATGGAAGCAGTACTCCCATTTGAGGTAAAGGTTCCTTCTCAGAGGATAATAGCAGAGTCAGGCCTAGGAGAGTCAGAATGGGCTCAATCACGCTACGACCAACTCAACCTTATTGAAGGTAAGCGTTTGACGGCCATGAGCCATGGGCGTCTGTATCAACGAAGGATAAAAAGCACGTTTGACAAGAAGGTACGTCCGCACAAGTTTAACGAGGGGGACCTTGTGCTGAAGAAGATGTCCCACGCTGTTAAGGACAATCGAGGCAAGTGGGCCCCGAATTATGAAGGACCTTTCGTGGTGAAAAGAGCTTTTTCTGGGGGTGCTCTGATACTCACCAACATGGATGGCGAGGAGCTGCCCTCGCCCGTGAACTCTGATGTCGTTATACGATATTACGCTTAAAAGTTTGGGGCAATCGAGAGGACCGTTGCATGTTTCTTATTTCTGAGTTTTTTCTCGTTCTTCTTGGTTTCCTCTAGGGATTCCCATTCACTGTATTTGTCTCGTTTCTTTAAAAAGAAAAGATGGGCGAGGTTTCAGTCCTCCCTTTGGTTTCAAAACCTTGTGTTTAGTTTGTAATAACTTGAGTCCTCTTCGCTCGGTTCATGGGGTGCCCCAAACGCTTAAATTTAAAACGGAACCTAATCATCCTTCACTAAGGAAATCATCGCATTAGAAACATTCATACATGAACATGCACATGCATATCTTGTGGTAGCAGGGAGCAGAATCGGCTTAGGCCACGGTCAGAAGTCAAGACAAGTCAATGGCGGAAGTCAACCAAGGTAAGACGATGACCGGTCACGATTGGTCGCGTATTGTTTGTCTCCTACTTGCAGGTACTTAAGGATGGAGGCAAATGGAGGATAGGGTCACGATCGACCATCGTCTCTTCCCGACACTAGACAAGCAGAGAACGTTGCTGCAAGACAACCCAGTATCCTTTGAATTCACAGTATTTTATTACTATTGTTTGTTTTAAATAAGTAATCGACGCCTAACTTTAACTTAAGTAGGTTCAAGTAGGCAAATGCTAAACCATAAGGGGGGAGGCATGATTAATGTTTCCCCTTAAAAAATAAAAAAATAAAAAAATTTGCAGGTTAGCTCGCCTGGGCGAGCAACCCCTGCATTCAAAATATAAAAACGAGGGAGGGGAACGTTTTTGTACCCAAAAACTCCCCCCCCCCCCATTCAAAAGAGAGAACTCACGAAGGCTTGCGTTTTTTTCTCCCCCAAGTCACTTTTGGTTTCATTTTGCTTTCTTTTTGGTATTTCTATTTACTCCAACAAGTAAGTATTCAATCCTTGAGTTTTTTAGCTTCCCATTGGTGTATTTTCTTCATCTTTTGGTGCTCTAAATTGAGAGAACGTGCTTATATTTGTGGGGCAGTTTTGGGTTGTTTTTATGCTTGATTTGTTGAGTTGAGGATTTGTGTGAGAAGGCCTTAGGCCTATGTTGTATTCTGAAGCAATGGGGCATGCCACATTGCCCCCATTCTCTTACAATTTATGTCCAAACGTGCGCTCACCAAGTGCTCGGTGAAATGCCCCAATGGGGTGTGAATGTGATTTTGTAAAAATGGGATTGTGGGACTGTTTTATGTATATAGGGACAGCATAGGAGATTCAAAATAGGTGCCCAAATGAAATTCCAAGCTTAGGAACCCAAACTTGTAGCTTCAATGCAAGGAAATATATTCATGGCTAAGAACCCAAATTTTGGTTTTAGAATTAGAAAAGCATGAAAATTAGGACTTGCTTATGAGAGTTTTTGCTCGAATTTGAGCTGCCCCATGTTTGATACTTTGCATAGAGGTAGCATGGAGAACACCTTGCAATAGTGTGTATATATAGGTAAATAAAAGGGGCATGCAATTCTTTGCAAAGGGTGAATGAATATTGAGGTCGCTTCCCAAATGAATGTATGATAGCACGGAATTCCCTTTTAAATGCAAGTGTGTGCATAATGCAAATAGCTTGCCAATATGCATAAGTGTGAGTGAAACAATAAAAGTTTGTATGATATATATTTCAAATATATGTAGGTAGTTTGTAATAGCAAATGTTTAGGATGTAATTAAGTGTAAATTTTGATGCAATGCCTTGAGCGTAAAAGTGTATGTTCTTTTCAAAATGCATATGTATGTGTGACAATTAGAATGTGTCGGATGTCCTTGTATGTTGGCATAAATAGTAGGATATTCTACACATACGCGTGTGCATAAATAGATTACATGAGTTCGTCCTAAAATCAGAGGGATTAGCATGTCATTTTTATGTTAAGATAAGCATTATCTTGTAAAACTAACTTCCCAAATGTTTATTCTCGCAGGAAATGGCCCCAAGGAAGCTTGCCTCAAAGAGATCTAGGAAGGATAAAGCGGCTGAAGGAACCAGTTCCGCTCCCGAATATGACAGTCATCGTTTTAGGAGCGCTGAGCACCAACAGCGCTTCGAGGCCATCAATGGATGGTCATTTCTCCAGGAGCGACGCGTCCAGCTCAGGGACGACGAGTATACCGACTTCCAGGAGGAGATAGTTCGCCGGCGGTGGGCATCGCTGGTTACCCCCATGGCCAAGTTCGACCCAGACATAGTCCTCAAGTTTTATGCCAATGCTTGGCCTACAGAGGAGGGTGTACAAGATATGCGATCCTGGGTGAGGGGTCAGTGGATCCCATTTGATGCGGATGCTCTCATTTGTATGAACCATAGGTGTGCGTTGGAGAAAAACGAAAAAGAGCTTTGAATGTAAATAGGGTTTGACCATGTGACGTAAAGAGAGAGAGTTCCAATGCATATACAGAAAAAGTTTGTCATGTATAAGAGTGTAGATATACAAAGAAAAATTTCTTCGTAGAGGACCATAGGTGTATAATTTTGTGAATATATAAAAATGAAACGAAAAGGAAAAAGAAAGAAAGACCGCGAAGGTCGACATGTTATAGTTAAGAAGTATAAATCATTCGTAAAGAGCAAACGTATCTTCTGGAAACAAGGGACTGATGCTAAGAGTTTATTTTCTGGAATAACCGAGATAAGAATGGATGAATTCGTTGAACTGATGGGAGAACATAATTTGGAAACATTGGGTCGATTTGTGTAAATTCCCAACCGTAGTATCACAATGCCATAAACGGAATGCTTGAGTGCCCACCTGGCTGTAGCCGTGACTAATTTTGCACGTTGTTTCCAAATCATCATTGTCGTGCGTGCCTTATGGAATAATATGGAGGTTCGGCCCGAGACCAACACCTTGACACCCAAATTTGTTTAGCCCAAATGTCAAGATTGGTTTCCCGCGATAAAAAGCCTCATGGAA